>NW_025534762.1:92500-154826 GCF_020615455.1 Coregonus clupeaformis
TGCTTACATTTCCAATATATATATATATATATATATATATATATATATATATATATATATATTAAAGTCTTGTTGGGGGGAGAGGGCATATCTTATGTTGATTTATGACAAGTTCATTGACTAGGGCCCTATAAAATAGGGCGTTGCGGACCGAATCACGGAATCCAGACATTAAACCGAAATTCAACAATATTCAAACATTTATTGAACTTAGTAAGAAATCAACTAAATCTATTCAACTTGTTAGAAAACGCATTAATTTGCCCAAGTCAATCATAAGACATGAACAAAATGCATCAGTGATTCGTATTTCCATGAACTTTCTGAAACGGCACAGGAATGCCCCTGTCTGTGTGCATGTGTGCGGTGCGCGTATGTGTACACTTTGTGTAGCCGTTAGCGATGATGCTAATGATAACCTTCTTCTGGTAGGGAAGGAATGGCTTTCCCCAAAACCTTCGCAAGTAAATGTTAACTACAAAGTAGCCTATGCCTGCATGGCAGAATTATACCGTGATCATTTGCATCACTCCAGTGGCCATTTGTTCTACAGCAACACCGCTTAACCAAACAAAGGTCTCTTCCTGGTGCACGCTTGCATTTAAGGGTAACTACACCCCAAAATCTAAATGTCTTACATTTTTCCCAGACCTCACAAATGGTCACCTGATAGGGTTTAAACATTGTTGTGGACATAGAACATCCAATTGTGCTGTTTTGCTATTAAAAAAGGTGTACTTTTGAGAGCGAAAACCTGCCAAAAGAGGGATAAACGGTCAACGGGGAAATCTAAACGGAGAAAAGGGAACTTGGGAATTAACAGAATCAGGCAAAACATTGAAGGGATTTTATAGTGCCCTAATGGACTACAGACATTGACTGTCTCCTAGACTAAAAACAAAGGCTGCATGTACTGCCTATATTTTGAGGGAAACACACTGTCCATTATTTGATTTGATCAGGGCAGGGCAGCACACACAAACTGCATTTAGTCCAATAACAATCCATGATATTATTAGGGTGATAAATAAAAGGCAGTTGCTCCATGACACAAGAGCACGCTCTACTGGGACAAAAAGCTTACAGCACCTGGTATTAGCAGGCGGTCTCCCATCCAAGTACTAACCAGGCCCGACCCTGCTTAGCTTCCGAGATGGGACGAGATCGGGCGTATTCAGGCTGGTATGGCCGTAAGCAAGGGAACAACTCTTGGTACACTATATAAAGTCAATGTGTCACTCACTCTGAAAGGGACACAGAAACGTATCCACTTTGTGACACAAACTGAAGAAGCTCAACCCTTGCTTACATTTCCAATATATATATATATATATATATATATATATATATATTTGAGTCTTGTTGGGGGGAAGAGGGCATATCCTATGTTGATTTATGACAAGTTCATTGACTAGGGCCCTATAAAATAGGCGTTGCGGACCGAATCACGGAATCCAGACATTAAACCGAAATTCAACAATATTCAAACATTTATTGAACTTAGTAAGAAATCAACTAAATCTATTCAACTTGTTAGAAAACGCATTCATTTGCCCAAGTCAATCATAAGACATGAACAAAATGCATCAGTGATTCGTATTTCCATGAACTTTCTGAAACGGCACAGGAATGCCCCTGTCTGTGTGCATGTGTGTGGTGCGCGCGTATGTCTACACTTTGTGTAGCCGTTAGCGATGATGCTAATGATAACCTTCTTCTGGTAGGGAAGGAATGGCTTTCCCCAAAACCTTCGCAAGTAGATGTTAACTACAAAGTAGCCTATGCCTGCCTGGCAGAATTATACCGTGATCATTTGCATCACTCCAGTGGCCATTTGTTCTACAGAAACACCGCTTAACCAAACAAAGGTCTCTTCCTGGTGCACGCTTGCATTTAAGGGTAACTACACCCCAAAATCTAAATGTCTTACATTTTTCCCAGACCTCACAAATGGTCACCTGATAGGGTTTAAACATTGTTGTGGACATAGAACATCCAATTGTGCTGTTTTGCTATTAAAAAGGTGTACTTTTGAGAGCGAAAACCTGCCAAAAGAGGGACAAACGGTCAACGGGGAAATCTAAACGGAGAAAAGGGAACTTGGGAATTAACGGAATCAGGCAAAACATTGAAGGGATTTTATAGTGCCCTAATGGACTACAGACATTGACTGTCTCCTAGACTAAAAACAAAGGCTGCATGTACTGCCTATATTTTGAGGGAAACGCACTGTCCATTATTTTATTTGATCAGGGCAGGGCAGCACACACAAACTGCATTTAGTCCAATAACAATCCATGATATTATTAGGGTGATAAATAAAAGGCAGTTGCTCCATGACACAAGAGCACGCTCTACTGGGACAAAAAGCTTACAGCACCTGGTATTCCCAGGCGGTCTCCCATCCAAGTACTAACCAGGCCCGACGCTGCTTAGCTTCCGAGATCGGACGAGATCAGGCGTATTCAGGATGGTATGGCCGTAAGCGAGGGAACAACTCTTGGTACACTATATAAAGTCAATGTGTCACTCACTCTGAAAGGGACACAGAAACGTATCCACTTTGTGACACAAACTGAAGAAGCTCAACCCTTGCTTACATTTCCAATATATATATATATATATATATATATATATATATATATATATATATATATATATTTGAGTCTTGTTGGGGGAAGAGGGCATATCCTATGTTGATTTATGACAAGTTCATTGACTAGGGCCCTATAAAATAGGCGTTGCGGACCGAATCACGGAATCCAGACATTAAACCGAAATTCAACAATATTCAAACATTTATTGAACTTAGTAAGAAATCAACTAAATCTATTCAACTTGTTAGAAAACGCATTCATTTGCCCAAGTCAATCATAAGACATGAACAAAATGCATCAGTGATTCGTATTTCCATGAACTTTCTGAAACGGCACAGGAATGCCCCTGTCTGTGTGCATGTGTGCGGTGGGCGTATGTCTACACTTTGTGTAGCCGTTAGCGATGATGCTAATGATGACCTTCTTCTGGTAGGGAAGGAATGGCTTTCCCCAAAACCTTCGCAAGTAAATGTTAACTACAAAGTAGCCTATGCCTGCCTGGCAGAATTATACCGTGATCATTTGCATCACTCCAGTGGCCATTTGTTCTACAGAAACACCGCTTAACCAAACAAAGGTCTCTTCCTGGTGCACGCTTGCATTTAAGGGTAACTACACCCCAAAATCTAAATGTCTTACATTTTTCCCAGACCTCACAAATGGTCACCTGATAGGGTTTAAACATTGTTGTGGACATAGAACATCCAATTGTGCTGTTTTGCTATTAAAAAGGTGTACTTTTGAGAGCGAAAACCTGCCAAAACAGGGACAAACGGTCAACGGGGAAATCTAAATGGAGAAAAGGGAACTTGGGAATTAACGGAATCAGGCAAAACATTGAAGGGATTTTATAGTGCCCTAATGGACTACAGACATTGACTGTCTCCTAGACTAAAAACAAAGGCTGCATGTACTGCCTATATTTTGAGGGAAACGCACTGTCCATTATTTGATTTGATCAGGGCAGGGCAGCACACACAAACTGCATTTAGTCCAATAACAATCCATGATATTATTAGGGTGATAAATAAAAGGCAGTTGCTCCATGACACAAGAGCACGCTCTACTGGGACAATAAGCTTACAGCACCTGGTATTCCCAGGCGGTCTCCCATCCAAGTAATAACCATGCCCAACCCTGCTTAGCTTCCGAGATCAGACAAGATCAGGCGTATTCAGGCTGGTATGGCCATAAGCGAGGGAAAAACTCTTGGTACACTATATAAAGTCAATGTGTCACTCACTCTGAAAGGGACACAGAAACGTATCCACTTTGTGACACAAACTGAAGAAGCTCAACCCTTGCTTACATTTCCAATATATATATTTATATATATATATATATATATATATATATATAATATATATATATATATATTTGAGTCTTGTTGGGGGGGGAAGAGGGCATATCCTATGTTGATTTATGACAAGTTCATTGACTAGGGCCCTATAAAATAGGCGTTGCGGACCGAATCACGGAATCCAGACATTAAACCGAAATTCAACAATATTCAAACATTTATTGAACTTAGTAAGAAATCAACTAAATCTATTCAACTTGTTAGAAAACGCATTCATTTGCCCAAGTCAATCATAAGACATGAACAAAATGCATCAGTGATTCGTATTTCCATGAACTTTCTGGAACGGCACAGGAATGCCCCTGTCTGTGTGCATGTGTGCGGTGCGCGCGTATATCTACACTTTGTGTAGCCGTTAGCGATGATGCTAATGATAACCTTCTTCTGGTAGGGAAGGAATGGCTTTCCCCAAAACCTTCGCAAGTAAATGTTAACTACAAAGTAGCATATGCCTGCCTGGCAGAATTATACCGTGATCATTTGCATCACTCCAGTGGCCATTTGTTCTACAGCAACACCGCTTAACCAAACAAAGATCTCTTCCTGGTGCACGTTTGCATTTAAGGGTAACTACACCCCAAAATCTAAATGTCTTACATTTTTCCCAGACCTCACAAATGGTCACCTGATAGGGTTTAAACATTGTTGTGGACATAGAACATCCAATTGTGCTGTTTTGCTATTAAAAAGGTGTACTTTTGAGAGCGAAAACCTGCCAAAACAGGGACAAACGGGGAAATCTAAACGGAGAAAAGGGAACTTGGGAATTAACAGAATCAGGCAAAACATTGAAGGGATTTTATAGTGCCCTAATGGACTACAGACATTGACTGTCTCCTAGACTAAAAACAAAGGCTGCATGTACTGCCTATATTTTGAGGGAAACGCACTGTCCATTATTTGATTTGATCAGGGCAGGGCAGCACACACAAACTGCATTTAGTCCAATAACAATCCATGATATTATTAGGGTGATAAATAAAAGGCAGTTGCTCCATGACACAAGAGCACGCTCTACTGGGACAAAAAAGCTTACAGCACCTGGTATTGCCAGGCGGTCTCCCATCCAAGTACTAACCAGGCCCGACGATGCTTAGCTTCCCGAGATCGGACGAGATCGGGCGATTATTTTTTTTTTTTTTTTTTTATTGTAAAATATTCATCAAATACACTTATATTATACCATGTACAGTGTTATATACAAAAACCATACACTAGAAACTATTCTACCATAGGCAGGCGAACAATTCACCCCCTATCAAATCAAAGAACCCAAAGAAATAAAAACAAAAACCTAGTATACAAAAAACCAGACATGACTAAGACATATCAAATTCCACATATTAAATAGGCAGATTTAAAAGCATCTCCCTGTCAAATAAAAATAAACATAGAAAATATCAAAATATTCCTTTCAAAAATTATAAGTGATTCCTCCACCATCCACCCTTGCAATTAACCCACTCCCCTCTACAAAAAGTTCATCAAAATCTTCCAATCCATAACTATAAAACATATCGATGTGCTTCTTAAACAAAGCTACAAAAATACCCCACACCCTTACCCTCCTCCCTTCAAAATAAGCATAATTCCTCCCACAAAAAATAGCATACCTAACAAAACTCAATACAATATTCAACAACCTCACATTAACCCCTTTACATTCATCTCCCACTCCAAATAAAACCAATTCCTCCCACGCATTCTTTTCCAACAAACCACTCCCCCAGTTTTTACATATTATTTCCTTTACTTTACAAAACATATCTTTTAAATCCTCGCATTCTACAAATAAGTGTAATAAATTTTCTGGTGCCTTACCACATATATCACATTCTCTTTTTATTTCTTTATTTATTTGATGCAGCACTACTTTTGTGTATATCCGATTATGTCTTATTTTAAAATCGTTATTTTCACATTCCAATTTATTCCCATGTAAGTATAAGTTTTTCCATAATACTTTTCGATCCATCTTCGGAAACAGTTCTACCCACCTCTTCTCAGCAGCAGGCCTGTCAGTAACCAGTAATTGTTTATAAAAAACATTTGTTCTGACACTAGCCAATGTTTTCCATTTATCCCCATTGTCAATATATAAATTCGGTAATACATATAAATCTTCCCAAATTCCATCTCCATTAATGACAGAAACCCATTCTGCTGGAATGCTACTTTTCACCCGTTCAAATCCATTCAATATAGTACCTTTCCAAACTGTATCATCCACATCCTTCACATTGTCATAAATGGCCTGGCCTCTTAGAAACCCAGGAATAACTTCATATACAAAGTCTTTAATAAGTCTCAGTAAAAAAAAAAAAAAAAGGGGATTATACAACACTTCATCATTGAACATAATTTTGGGATTTAAAAACACAGGTTGATTCAGTATTATATCCTTATGTTCACACACATATTTTACACGAGGAAGAAATTCTCCCCATGCACGTAACACTTCCTGATAAAACAGAGGAACTTGTTCATACATAGGCTTTTTCCATATCATTAATAACCCACTCTCTTCACATCCTCCATTATTATACAAATAATTCCTAAAGAACCTCTTCCACCCATATTCTTCCTCCCCATATAAATACTTCTGTATAATTTTAATTCTTAATGCTTTTCTTTTCACGTCTATGTCCACTAATTTTAGACCCCCATCTTTATATTCTGCAGCAAGTGTAGACCTAGATATTCTAGCCCCTTTGCCATCCCACAAGAAGTTAGAAACAATAGAATTAAGTTCTTTTAAAACCCACTCTGGCATCTGAAGCACATCCATGACATATACACATTTAGATATTAGTAAAGAATTTGTTACCACTACCTTTCCTTTCAATTTTAAATTCCTCCATCTCCAAAATGCCATAGTTTGTTTGATTTTATTCAATACACCTGCCCAAGTCCTATCACATGCCTCCTTTTCATCAATACCCAAAATAACTCCCAACGCTTTAAAATAGCCATTAGCTCTTTTAAAATGATACCTACACCCATTATCATTCACTAGCCCCACATACAAAACCTCAGTCTTTTCTACATTAATCTTAGCACCTGATGCTTTCCCAAAGAGCTCAAAACACTCCATCACTCTATTTACACTTTCCACATCTCTAACAGTAATTGTAGTGTCATCTGCATATTGCTGCACAATGCTGACTCCACCCCTGGAATAGAAACGCCTCGGATCTGGTGGTCTGCTTTAAGGAGAGCCACCAGAGGCTCAACCGACATACAATATAAGGCCGCAGACAATGGACATCCTTGCCTCACCGACCTCTCCAATGGGAAAGCATCAGTAAGTAACCCGTTACATTTTACTCTACTTACTGCAGCACCGTATAGCAGCTGTATCCAGGCCACCATTCTGCTCCCAAATCCAAAAGTTTTAAGCGTCTGCATTAGAAATGAATGTTCTACTCTATCAAAAGCTTTATTTAAATCAATGCTCAATACTACACCTCCCTCACCCTTCATATGTCTTATGACATCCCTTAAAAGTGCAAATAATGTCTGCTATTTCTCTACCAGGAACACTGTAAGCCTGTGTCTCTGAAATAATACTTCCCATTACTTTATTAATTCTGTTAGCCAGCACCTTAGTTAAGATCTTATAATCTACATTTAAAATAGATAATGGCCTAAAATTTTCTAATCTTTTCCTACTTCCCTTGTTTTTATATATTATAGTTATTAAGCCAGTCGCCATCGACTCCGAGACTTCCTGAGATTGCTCCATATATTTGTACACATCTAATAAAACAGGTGCCATTATATCCACAAATGTTTTGTAAAACTCACTTGTCAGCCCATCAGAGCCAGGGCTCTTATTTCTATGAGCAGACAAAATCGCCTCCCGTATCTCTGTGACCGCCAAGTCTGTGTCACACATGAGTCTTTCATCCTCTGATATTCTGGCATCTACATAGCTCAACACCTCTTCTATACATCCTTGATCATTGCATTCTTTTTTAAAAAGATTACTATAAAAACATTCTATTGTATCTAAAATCCCCACCAGATCATTCACTGTCTCCCCCCTCTCATTCTCGATTTCTGTAATATAGTTTCTAGCCTGCTTCTTCTTTTCTAACCCTAAAAAGAAGGATGTACATTTCTCTCCTTCTATGGCATACTGTACTCTACTCCTTACTATTGCCCCCATACATGCACTCTTTTCAAAGTTATGTACCGCAGCCTGAGCTTCCATAAAACCTGCCATATCATAACCCTCCACCGTATCAACTTTCCCCAGCTCAATGTCTAGTCTTTTATTCAAAGCTATCCTCTCCCTCTTTAAAAGAAAATTCCTTCGTCTTGCATATTTAATGCTCAACCCTCTAATCTTCTCTTTTAGACCCTCCCACCACAAACCAATATTAACACTTTTAAAATCACTCAATATTTCTCTATTTATACAATCAGAAATCATATCAATATATTTTCCTTCTTTTAGTAGCTCAGCATTCAAACACCATACACCACCCCCCTCTAGAAGGCACACTAGGACCCAGCAGGAAACCAAGAGAGGCATGATCACTTAATGTATTAAAATCATACCTAATCTTTTGTATATATTGCACTATATTTTCCGCCGCTAAACAATAATCTATGCGGCTTTGCCTGAGAACCTTCAAAACAACCTGCCTCCTTGAAAAAACTCTCTGACCTGGATGCATTCCCCTCCATACATCACTCAGACAATGATCCTTCATTATCCCCAACAATACTCGCCTAGACATGTCAGAGCGCAACAAAGTACTCCTTGACGTGTCCAGTTTTGTCAATCTAACGTTAAAATCCCCAACCAATATACAGTTACCCACACAATGTTGCTCAAGTGCCTTAAAAAATACTTCTCGGTCACTCTCATTATTAGGTGCATAAACATTCAATAAAGTGTATTGCACATTTAGAAATTCAAATTTAACACTCAAAAGTCTACCCTCTTTATCCGCATACACTTGCCTAATATTCTGTACACTATCCCTCTTAATTAATATAGCAACCCCACACGTCCTCTCCCCACCATTATTATAATAAATCAAATCCATCCATCTCTTTCTTACTCCATCCATCATACTGTCAGTCCAGTGTGTCTCTTGGAAGCATAAAATATCAGCCTGTAGTAGACTCACTGTCTGTTCTAACTTTCCCATATTCCTTAGTCCATTAATATTAACAGATACAACACTCACCATAAGTACAATTAATATGTTGATTTTTCCCATCATCAAGACCCAGTCTTTTTCTTCTTCTTCTTGATCTTGCTCTTCCTACTTTCCTTTGCTTCTTCCCTCACCCTTTGGACTTCACCCGCGGACACTTCACTCTCAGAGTCCTTCCTCTTCGCGGATTCCCCCTTCACATCCATACTTTCAGGAATAGTGTCAGGTACAACCCCTCCATTATCTTCATCTCCCTCACCTTCAGATGTTTCCGTTTCCTGCTCACCTCCTCCTCCTTCTCCACCATCAGGCTCCTTTCCATCTGTGCAGTAGTCATCTAGGAATTCGACATCCATGCTCGCCCCAATTCCATCCCCCTCTGTCGCAGTAGATTCACCATCTCCTCCTCCTCCACCATCCTTGTCTCCTTTTTCCCCGTCCTCCATCACGTCCCCCCTCCTCCACTCTCTCTTCTTCCATCTCCTCCTCCTGTTGTTCCATGTCTTCACCATCTGTTGGCCCAGTACACGTACAGCGCATTCTTCTCTCCCCACATCCATTACATGGTCTCTCCTCTCTCTCGACGCACTCTCTTGCATAGTGCCCTTGTGCTCCGCATCTCCGACATAGAAAATCAGGACAGTCCCGTACTACGTGGCCAGACTGAATACAAATTCGGCACACTTTAACTTGCCTGTCATGTATCACTCGAAAGTACTCAGTCCCCTCCAACGTCTCAAACTTGGTAGAATATGGTAGTGAGCGCACCACGTCTGTAAACCGAACTTTACAGAATCTTGTGCCATCAGCGATCTCTGTTCCTGGCCATAATCTCCTCTTAATCCCAGAAACCGCCTTCACACCCCATCCTTCCAATTTTGCCACGATAGTATCGTCACTAATATACACTGGTAAATTCATAAAGGACACCACCAGCTCATCCGCTGAAATGTCCCTCGCCATTACCGTGCACGATTTGATTTTTAGTCCATCCATTAACCTCTCCTTCCCATGGACATGGGACATCGTAATCTCATACTTCTGATCACCTTTAAATCTGCACCCTATCACCGTTCCACACGCCTCCTTTATCCCTCTCAGCAATTCCATCATCGTTAATTTCTTTTCCCCAGTGATATCCACCGCCACCGTACAAGTCTTATCATAGGACTTTTCCCTCGATGATGGTGCATCAGGAACTTTTCCTCCATGTCCAGTACTCTTTGTCTGTTCCATCGCGTAGGTCGTTGTATCTATTGTTGTCCGTCCGATTAACTAATTATATCTGTATTTTTCCCTCCTTTCCTTCCCCCCAGCAAAAGCTGCTAGGGGAGAAACAACTCTTACTAATAAATCAAAAACAAAAATCAAATTCCACATAAATAACCAAACAAAAAAGATTTCAAAACGCAGCAACCAATTCCCTCTCCTTCTCCTCCAATACCACCGCACCTGTTTCCACTTCCTCAATTACCGAAAGGGGCGTATTCAGGCTGGTATGGCCGTAAGCAAGGGAACAACTCTTGGTACACTATATAAAGTCAATGTGTCACTCACTCTGAAAGGGACACAGAAACGTATCCACTTTGTGACACAAACTGAAGAAGCTCAACCCTTGCTTACATTTCCAATATAATATATATATATATATATATATATATATATATATATATATATATATATATTTGAGTCTTGTTGGGGGGAGAGGGCATATCCTATGTTGATTTATGACAAGTTCATTGACTAGGGCCCTATAAAATAGGCGTTGCGGACCGAATCACGGAATCCAGACATTAAACCGAAATGCAACAATATTCAAACATTTATTGAACTTAGTAAGAAATCAACTAAATCTATTCAACTTGTTAGAAAACGCATTCATTTGCCCAAGTCAATCATAAGACATGAACAAAATGCATCAGTGATTCGTATTTCCATGAACTTTCTGAAACGGCACAGGAATGCCCCTGTCTGTGTGCATGTGTGCGGTGTGCGCGTATGTCTACACTTTGTGTAGCCGTTAGCGATGATGCTAATGATAACCTTCTTCTGGTAGGGAAGGAATGGCTTTCCCCAAAACCTTCGCAAGTAAATGTTAACTACAAAGTAGCCTATGCCTGCCTGGCAGAATTATACCGTGATCATTTGCATCACTCCAGTGGCCATTTGTTCTACAGCAACACCGCTTAACCAAACAAAGGTCTCTTCCTGGTGCACGCTTGCATTTAAGGGTAACTACACCCCAAAATCTAAATGTCTTACATTTTTCCCAGACCTCACAAATGGTCACCTGATAGGGTTTAAACATTGTTGTGGACATAGAACATCCAATTGTGCTGTTTTGCTATTAAAAAGGTGTACTTTTGAGAGCGAAAACCTGCCAAAACAGGGACAAACGGTCAACGGGAAATCTAAACGGAGAAAAGGGAACTTGGGAATTAACGGAATCAGGCAAAACATTGAAGGGATTTTATAGTGCCCTAATGGACTACAGACATTGACTGTCTCCTAGACTAAAAACAAAGGCTGCATGTACTGCCTATATTTTGAGGGAAACGCAATGTCCATTATTTGATTTGATCAGGGCAGGGCAGCACACACAAACTGCATTTAGTCCAATAACAATCCATGATATTATTAGGGTGATAAATAAAAGGCAGTTGCTCCATGACACAAGAGCACGCTCTACTGGGACAAAAAGCTTACAGCACCTGGAATTCCCAGGCGGTCTCCCATCCAAGTACTAACCAGGCCCAACCCTGCTTAGCTTCCGAGATCGGACGAGATCTGGCGTATTCAGGCTGGTATGGCCGTAAGCGAGGGAACAACTCTTGGTACACTATATAAAGTCAATG
Source organism: Coregonus clupeaformis (assembly GCF_020615455.1). Lineage (NCBI taxonomy): Eukaryota > Metazoa > Chordata > Actinopteri > Salmoniformes > Salmonidae > Coregonus > Coregonus clupeaformis. The sequence goes on from NW_025534762.1 coordinate 104,487, forward strand.
TGTCACTCACTCTGAAAGGGACACAGAAACGTATCCACTTTGTGACACAAACTGAAGAAGCTCAACCCTTGCTTACATTTCCAAATATATATATATATATATTTATATATATTTGAGTCTTGTTGGGGGGAGAGGGCATATCCTATGTTGATTTATGACAAGTTCATTGACTAGGGCCCTATAAATTAGGCGTTGCGGATTGAATCACGGAATCCAGACATTAAACCGAAATGCAACAATATTCAAACATTTATTGAACTTAGTAAGAAATCAACTAAATCTATTCAACTTGTTAGAAAACGCATTCATTTGCCCAAGTCAATCATAAGACATGAACAAAATGCATCAGTGATTCGTATTTCCATGAACTTTCTGGCACGGCACAGGAATGCCCCTGTCTGTGTGCATGTGTGCGTTGCGCGTATGTCTACACTTTGTGTAGCCGTTAGCGATGATGCTAATGATAACCTTCTTCTGGTAGGGAAGGAATGGCTTTCCCCAAAACCTTCGCAAGTAAATGTTAACTACAAAGTAGCCTATGCCTGCCTGGCAGAATTATACCGTGATCATTTGTATTTGATTCAATCCTGCGACTTGTGACTGCAGGCCGCCCAACAACCTGCCCGCTTGACCCCATCCCCTCCTCCCTTCTCCAGACCATCTCCGGTGACCTTCTCCCCTACCTCACCTCGCTGATCAACTCATCCTTGACCGCTGGCCATGTCCCTTCCGTCTTCAAGAGGAGCGAGAGTTGCTCCCCTTCTCAAAAAAACCAACACTCGGCCCCACTGATGTCAACAACTACAGACCAGTATCCCTTCTTTCTTTTCTTTCCAAAACTATTGAGCGTGCCGTCTTTAGCCAACTCTCTTGCTATCTCTCTCAGAATGACCTTCTTGATCCAAACCAATCAGGTTTCAGGACTGGTCATTCAACTGAGACTGCTCTTCTCTGTGTCACGGAGACTCTCCGCACTGCTAAAGCTAACTCTCTCTCCTCTGCTCTTGTCCTTCTAGACCTGTCTGCTGCCTTTGATACTGTGAACCATCAGATCCTCCTCTCCACCCTCTCCGAGATGGGCATCTCCGGCGCGGCTCACTCCTGGATTGCGTCCTACCTGACCGGTCGCTCCTACCAAGTGGCGTGGCGGGAAGCTGTCTCCGCACCACGTGCTCTCACCACTGGTGTCCCCCAGGGATCGGTTCTGGGCCCTCTCCTTTTCTCCCTATACACCAAGTCACTTGGCTCTGTCATATCCTCACATGGTCTCTCCTATCATTGCTACGCTTGACGATACACAACTAATCTTCTCCTTTCCCCCTTCTGATAACCAGGTGGCGAATCGCATCTCTGCATGTCTGGCAGACATATCAGTATGGATGACGGATCACCACCTCAAGCTGAACCCTGGCAAGACGGAGCTGCTCTTCCTCCCGGGGAAGGACTGCCCGTTCCATGATCTCGCCATCACGGTTGACAACTCCGCTGTGTCCTCCTCCCAGAGTGCGAAGAGCCTAGGCGTGACCCTGGACAACACCCTGTCGTTCTCCGCCAACATCAAGGCGGTGACCCGCTCCTGCAGGTTCATGCTCTACAACATTCGGAGAGTGCGTCCCTGCCTTACACAGGAAGCGGCGCAGGTCCTGGTCCAGGCACTTGTCATCTCCGTCTGGACTACTGCAACTCGCTGTTGGCTGGGCTCCCTGCCTGTGCCATTAAACCCCTACAACTCATCCAGAATGCCGCAGCCCGTCTGGTGTTCAACCTTCCCAAGTTCTCTCACGTCACTCCCCCTCCTCCGCACACTCCACTGGCTTCCAGTTGAAGCTCGCATCCGCTACAAGACCATGGTGCTTGCCTATGGAGCAGTGAGGGGAACGGCACCTCTGTACCTTCAGGCTCTGATCAGTCCCTACACCCAAACGAGGACATTGCGTTCATCCACCTCTGGCCTACTGGCTCCCCTTCCTCTGCGGAAGCATAGCTCCCGCTCAGCCCAGTCAAAACTGTTCGCTGCTCTGGCACCCCAATGGTGGAACAAGCTCCCTCACGACGCCAGGACAGCGGAGTCACTCACCACCTTCCGGAGACATTTGAAACCCCCACCTCTTTAAGGAATACCTGGGATAGGATAAAGTATTCCTTCTAACCCCCCAAATTGTAAAGTGGTTATCCCACTGGCTATAGGGTGAACGCACCAATTTGTGAGTCGCTCTGGCTAAGAGCGTCTGCTAAATGAGCGTTAATGTGCCCCTGAGCAAGGCACTTAACCCTAATTGCTCCTGTAAGTCGCTCTGGTTAAGAGCGTCTGCTAAATGACTAAAATGTAAATGTAAATGTATCACTCCAGTGGCCATTTGTTCTACAGCAACACCGCTTAACCAAACAAAGGTCTCTTCCTGGTGCACGCTTGCATTTAAGGGTAACTACACCCCAAAATCGAAATGTCTTACATTTTTTCCCAGACCTCACAAATGGTCACCTGATAGGGTTTAAACATTGTTGTGGACATAGAACATCCAATTGTGCTGTTTTGCTATTAAAAAGGTGTACTTTTGAGAGCGAAAACCTGCCAAAACAGGGACAAACGTTCAACGGGGAATTCTAAACGGAGAAAAGGGAACTTGGGAATGAACAGAATCAGGCAAAACATTGAAGGGATTTTATAGTGCCCTAATGGACTACAGACATTGACTGTCTCCTAGACTAAAAACAAAGGCTGCATGTACTGCCTATATTTTGAGGGAAACGCACTGTCCATTATTTGATTTGATCAGGGCAGGGCAGCACACACAAACTGCATTTAGTCCAATAACAATCCATGATATTATTAGGGTGATAAATAAAAGGCAGTTGCTCCATGACACAAGAGCACACTCTACTGGGACAAAAAGCTTACAGCAGCTGGTATTCCCAGGCGGTCTCCCATCCAAGTAATAACCAGGCCCAACCATGCTTAGCTTCCGAGATCGGACAAAATCAGGCATATTTCTTTTTTTTTTTTTTTTTTTTAAGAATTAACCCATCATAGCTTTTTTACAGCTTATATTTTTTTTACACATCATAGCTTCATATTTCACATCACATCTTCACATCTCATAGCTTCACAGCTTATTTTTACATATCATAGCTTCATATTTCACATCTCATAGCTTCACAGCTTATTTTTACATATCATAGCTTCATATTTCACATCACATCTTCACATCTCATAGCTTCACAGCTTATTTTTTTCCATATCATAGCTTCATATTTCACATCTTCACATCTCAGCCTATAACGCAGATTATCAGTCCACGTCATAGCTTCTTACATGCTTTTACAGCAACTGGTATTCCAAGGTGGTCCCCCATCCAAGTACTAACCAGCCCTAAACCTGCTTAGCTTCCGAGATCGGACGAGATCGGGCGTATTCAGGCTGGTATGGCCGTAAGCGAGGGAACAACTCTTGGTACACTATATAAAGTCAATGTGTCACTCACTCTGAAAGGGACACAGAAACGTATCCACTTTGTGACACAAACTGAAGAAGCTCAACCCTTGCTTACATTTCCAATATATATATATATATATTTATATATATTTGAGTCTTGTTGGGGGGGGGGGGGGGAGAGGGCATATCCTATGTTGATTTATGACAAGTTCATTGACTAGGGCCCTATAAATTAGGCGTTGCGGATTGAATCACGGAATCCAGACATTAAACCGAAATGCAACAATATTCAAACATTTATTGAACTTAGTAAGAAATCAACTAAATCTATTCAACTTGTTAGAAAACGCATTCATTTGCCCAAGTCAATCATAAGACATGAACAAAATGCATCAGTGATTCGTATTTCCATGAACTTTCTGGCACGGCACAGGAATGCCCCTGTCTGTGTGCATGTGTGCGGTGCGCGCGTATGTCTACACTTTGTGTAGCCGTTAGCGATGATGCTAATGATAACCTTCTTCTGGTAGGGAAGGAATGGCTTTCCCCAAAACCTTCGCAAGTAAATGTTAACTACAAAGTAGCCTATGCCTGCCTGGCAGAATTATACCGTGATCATTTGTATTTGATTCAATCCTGCGACTTGTGACTGCAGGCCGCCCAACAACCTGCCCGCTTGACCCCATCCCCTCCTCCCTTCTCCAGACCATCTCCGGTGACCTTCTCCCCTACCTCACCTCGCTGATCAACTCATCCTTGACCGCTGGCCATGTCCCTTCCGTCTTCAAGAGAGCGAGAGTTGCTCCCCTTCTCAAAAAAACCAACACTCGACCCCACTGATGTCAACAACTACAGACCAGTATCCCTTCTTTCTTTTCTTTCCAAAACTATTGAGCGTGCCGTCTTTAGCCAACTCTCTTGCTATCTCTCTCAGAATGACCTTCTTGATCCAAACCAATCAGGTTTCAGGACTGGTCATTCAACTGAGACTGCTCTTCTCTGTGTCACGGAGACTCTCCGCACTGCTAAAGCTAACTCTCTCTCCTCTGCTCTTGTCCTTCTAGACCTGTCTGCTGCCTTTGATACTGTGAACCATCAGATCCTCCTCTCCACCCTCTCCGAGATGGGCATCTCCGGCGCGGCTCACTCCTGGATTGCGTCCTACCTGACCGGTCGCTCCTACCAAGTGGCGTGGCGGGAAGCTGTCTCCGCACCACGTGCTCTCACCACTGGTGTCCCCAGGGATCGGTTCTGGGCCCTCTCCTTTTCTCCCTATACACCAAGTCACTTGGCTCTGTCATATCCTCACATGGTCTCTCCTATCATTGCTACGCTGACGATACACAACTAATCTTCTCCTTTCCCCCCTTCTGATAACCAGGTGGCGAATCGCATCTCTGCATGTCTGGCAGACATATCAGTATGGATGACGGATCACCACCTCAAGCTGAACCCTGGCAAGACGGAGCTGCTCTTCCTCCCGGGGAAGGACTGCCCGTTCCATGATCTCGCCATCACGGTTGACAACTCCGCTGTGTCCTCCTCCCAGAGTGCGAAGAGCCTAAGGCGTGACCCTGGACAACACCCTGTCGTTCTCCGCCAACATCAAGGCGGTGACCCGCTCCTGCAGGTTCATGCTCTACAACATTCGGAGAGTGCGTCCCTGCCTTACACAGGAAGCGGCGCAGGTCCTGGTCCAGGCACTTGTCATCTCCCGTCTGGACTACTGCAACTCGCTGTTGGCTGGGCTCCCTGCCTGTGCCATTAAACCCCTACAACTCATCCAGAATGCCGCAGCCCGTCTGGTGTTCAACCTTCCCAAGTTCTCTCACGTCACCCCCCTCCTCCGCACACTCCACTGGCTTCCAGTTGAAGCTCGCATCCGCTTACAAGACCATGGTGCTTGCCTATGGAGCAGTGAGGGGAACGGCACCTCTGTACCTTCAGGCTCTGATCAGTCCCTACACCCAAACGAGGACATTGCGTTCATCCACCTCTGGCCTGCTGGCTCCCTTCCTCTGCGGAAGCATAGCTCCCGCTCAGCCCAGTCAAAACTGTTCGCTGCTCTGGCACCCCAATGGTGGAACAAGCTCCCTCACGACGCCAGGACAGCGGAGTCACTCACCACCTTCCGGAGACATTTGAAACCCCCACCTCTTTAAGGAATACCTGGGATAGGATAAAGTATTCCTTCTAACCCCCCAAATTGTAAAGTGGTTATCCCACTGGCTATAGGGTGAACGCACCAATTTGTGAGTCGCTCTGGATAAGAGCGTCTGCTAAATGACGTTAATGTGCCCCTGAGCAAGGCACTTAACCCCTAATTGCTCCTGTAAGTCGCTCTGGTTAAGAGCGTCTGCTAAATGACTAAAATGTAAATGTATCACTCCAGTGGCCATTTGTTCTACAGCAACACCGCTTAACCAAACAAAGGTCTCTTCCTGGTGCACGCTTGCATTTAAGGGTAACTACACCCCAAAATCTAAATGTCTTACATTTTTCCCAGACCTCACAAATGGTCACCTGATAGGGTTTAAACATTGTTGTGGACATAGAACATCCAATTGTGCTGTTTTGCTATTAAAAAGGTGTACTTTTGAGAGCGAAAACCTGCCAAAACAGGGACAAACGTTCAACGGGGAATTCTAAACGGAGAAAAGGGAACTTGGGAATGAACAGAATCAGGCAAAACATTGAAGGGATTTTATAGTGCCCTAATGGACTACAGACATTGACTGTCTCCTAGACTAAAAACAAAGGCTGCATGTACTGCCTATATTTTGAGGGAAACGCACTGTCCATTATTTGATTTGATCAGGGCAGGGCAGCACACACAAACTGCATTTAGTCCAATAACAATCCATGATATTATTAGGGTGATAAATAAAAGGCAGTTGCTCCATGACACAAGAGCACACTCTACTGGGACAAAAAGCTTACAGCACCTGATATTCCCAGGCAGTCTCCCATCCAAGTAATAACCAGGCCCAACCATGCTTAGCTTCCGAGATCAGACAAGATCAGGCGTATTCAGGCTGGTATGGCCATAAGCGAGGTAACATCTCTTGGTACACTATATAAAGTCAATGTGTCACTCACTCTGAAAGGGACACAGAAACGTATCCACTTTGTGACACAAACTGAAGAAGCTCAACCCTTGCTTACATTTCCAATATATATATATATATATATATATATATATATATATATATATATATATATATTTGAGTCTTGTTGGGGGGGAGAGGGCATATCCTATGTTGATTTATGACAAGTTCATTGACTAGGGCCCTATAAAATAGGCGTTGCGGACCGAATCACGGAATCCAGACATTAAACCGAAATGCAACAATATTCAAACATTTATTGAACTTAGTAAGAAATCAACTAAATCTATTCAACTTGTTAGAAAACGCATTCATTTGCCCAAGTCAATCATAAGACATGAACAAAATGCATCAGTGATTCGTATTTCCATGAACTTTCTGGAACGGCACAGGAATGCCCCTGTCTGTGTGCATGTGTGCGGTGCGCGCGTATGTCTACACTTTGTGTAGCCGTTAGCGATGATGCTAATGATAACCTTCTTCTGGTAGGGAAGGAATGGCTTTCCCCAAAACCTTCGCAAGTAAATGTTAACTACAAAGTAGCCTATGCCTGCCTGGCAGAATTATACCGTGATCATTTGCATCACTCCAGTGGCCATTTGTTCTACAGCAACACCGCTTAACCAAACAAAGGTCTCTTCCTGGTGCACGCTTGCATTTAAGGGTAACTACACCCCCAAAATCTAAATGTCTATACATTTTTCCCAGACCTCACAAATGGTCACCTGATAGGGTTTAAACATTGTTGTGGACATAGAACATCCAATTGTGCTGTTTTGCTATTAAAAGGTGTACTTTTGAGAGCGAAAACCTGCCAAAACAGGGACAAACGGTCAACGGGGAAATCTAAACGGAGAAAAGGGAACTTGGGAATTAACGGAATCAGGCAAAACATTGAAGGGATTTTATAGTGCCCTAATGGACTACAGACATTGACTGTCTCCTAGACTAAAAACAAAGGCTGCATGTACTGCCTATATTTTGAGGGAAACGCACTGTCCATTATTTGATTTGATCAGGGCAGGGCAGCACACACAAACTGCATTTAGTCCAATAACAATCCATGATATTATTAGGGTGATAAATAAAAGGCAGTTGCTCCATGACACAAGAGCACGCTCTACTGGGACAAAAAGCTTACAGCACCTGGTATTCCCAGGCGGTCTCCCATCCAAGTACTAACCAGGCCCAACCCTGCTTAGCTTCCGAGATCAGACGAGATCAGGCGTATTCAGGCTGGTATGGCCGTAAGCGAGGGAACAACTCTTGGTACACTATATAAAGTCAATGTGTCACTCACTCTGAAAGGGACACAGAAACGTATCCACTTTGTGACACAAACTGAAGAAGCTCAACCCCTTGCTTACATTTCCAATATATATATATATATATTTGAGTCTTGTTGGGGGGGGAAGAGGGCATATCCTATGTTGATTTATGACAAGTTCATTGACTAGGGCCCTATAAAATAGGCGTTGCGGAACGAATCACGGAATCCAGACATTAAACCGAAATTCAACAATATTCAAACATTTATTGAACTTAGTAAGAAATCAACTAAATCTATTCAACTTGTTAGAAAACGCATTCATTTGCCCAAGTCAATCATAAGACATGAACAAAATGCATCAGTGATTCGTATTTCCATGAACTTTCTGAAACGGCACAGGAATGCCCCTGTCTGTGTGCATGTGTGCGGTGCGCGCGTATGTCTACACTTTGTGTAGCCGTTAGCGATGATGCTAATGATAACCTTCTTCTGGTAGGGAAGGGAATGGCTTTCCCCAAAACCTTCGCAAGTAAATGTTAACTACAAAGTAGCCTATGCCTGCCTGGCAGAATTATACCGTGATCATTTGCATCACTCCAGTGGCCATTTGTTCTACAGCAACACCGCTTAACCAAACAAAGGTCTCTTCCTGGTGCACGCTTGCATTTAAGGGTAACTACACCCCAAAATCTAAATGTCTTACATTTTTCCCAGACCTCACAAATGGTCACCTGATAGGGTTTAAACATTGTTGTGGACATAGAACATCCAATTGTGCTGTTTTGCTATTAAAAAGGTGTACTTTTGAGAGCGAAAACCTGCCAAAACAGGGACAAACGGTCAACGGGGAATTCTAAACGGAGAAAAAGGGAACTTGGGAATGAACGGAATCAGGCAAAACATTGAAGGGATTTTATAGTGCCCTAATGGACTACAGACATTGACTGTCTCCTAGACTAAAAACAAAGGCTGCATGTACTGCCTATATTTTGAGGGAAACGCAATGTCCATTATTTGATTTGATCAGGGCAGGGCAGCACACACAAACTGCATTTAGTCCAATAACAATCCATGATATTATTAGGGTGATAAATAAAAGGCAGTTGCTCCATGACACAAGAGCACGCTCTACTGGGACAAAAAGCTTACAGCAGCTGGTATTCCCAGGCGGTCTCCCATCCAAGTACTAACCAGGCCCAAACCATGCTTAGCTTCCGAGATCGGACAAGATCAGGGCGTATTCAGGCTGGTATGGCCATAAGCGAGGGAACATCTCTTGGTACACTATATAAAGTCAATGTGTCACTCACTCTGAAAGGGACACAGAAACGTATCCACTTTGTGACACAAACTGAAGAAGCTCAACCCTTGCTTACATTTCCAATATATATATATATATATATTTGAGTCTTGTTGGGGGGAGAGGGCATATCCTATGTTGATTTATGACAAGTTCATTGACTAGGGCCCTATAAAATAGGCGTTGCGGACCGAATCACGGAATCCAGACATTAAACCGAAATGCAACAATATTCAAACATTTATTGAACTTAGTAAGAAATCAACTAAATCTATTCAACTTGTTAGAAAACGCATTCATTTGCCCAAGTCAATCATAAGACATGAACAAAATGCATCAGTGATTCGTATTTCCATGAACTTTCTGGAACGGCACAGGAATGCCCCTGTCTGTGTGCATGTGTGCGGTGCGCGCGTATGTCTACACTTTGTGTAGCCGTTAGCGATGATGCTAATGATAACCTTCTTCTGGTAGGGAAGGAATGGCTTTCCCCAAAACCTTCGCAAGTAAATGTTAACTACAAAGTAGCCTATGCCTGCCTGGCAGAATTATACCGTGATCATTTGCATCACTCCAGTGGCCATTTGTTCTACAGCAACACCGCTTAACCAAACAAAGGTCTCTTCCTGGTGCACGCTTGCATTTAAGGGTAACTACACCCCAAAATCTAAATGTCTATAATTTTTCCCAGACCTCACAAATGGTCACCTGATAGGGTTTAAACATTGTTGTGGACATAGAACATCCAATTGTGCTGTTTTGCTATTAAAAAGGTGTACTTTTGAGAGCGAAAACCTGCCAAAACAGGGACAAACGGTCAACGGGGAAATCTAAACGGAGAAAAGGGAACTTGGGAATTAACGGAATCAGGCAAAACATTGAAGGGATTTTATAGTGCCCTAATGGACTACAGACATTGACTGTCTCCTAGACTAAAAACAAAGGCTGCATGTACTGCCTATATTTTGAGGGAAACGCAATGTCCATTGATTTGATTTGATCAGGGCAGGGCAGCACACACAAACTGCATTTAGTCCAATAACAATCCATGATATTATTAGGGTGATAAATAAAAGGCAGTTGCTCCATGACACAAGAGCACGCTCTACTGGGACAAAAGCTTACAGCACCTGGTATTCCCAGGCGGTCTCCCATCCAAGTACTAACCAGGCCCAACCCTGCTTAGCTTCCGAGATCAGACGAGATCGGGCGTATTCAGGCTGGTATGGCCGTAAGCGAGGGAAAAACTCTTGGTACACTATATAAAGTCAATGTGTCACTCACTCTGAAAGGGACACAGAAACGTATCCACTTTGTGACACAAACTGAAGAAGCTCAACCCTTGCTTACATTTCCAATATATATATATATTTGAGTCTTGTTGGGGGGGAAGAGGGCATATCCTATGTTGATTTATGACAAGTTCATTGACTAGGGCCCTATAAAATAGGCGTTGCGGACCGAATCACGGAATCCAGACATTAAACCGAAATTCAACAATATTCAAACATTTATTGAACTTAGTAAGAAATCAACTAAATCTATTCAACTTGTTAGAAAACGCATTCATTTGCCCAAGTCAATCATAAGACATGAACAAAATGCATCAGTGATTCGTATTTCCATGAACTTTCTGAAACGGCACAGGAATGCCCCTGTCTGTGTGCATGTGTGCGGTGCGCGCGTATGTCTACACTTTGTGTAGCGGTTAGCGATGATGCTAATGATAACCTTCTTCTGGTAGGGAAGGAATGGCTTTCCCCAAAACCTTCGCAAGTAAATGTTAACTACAAAGTAGCCTATGCCTGCCTGGCAGAATTATACCGTGATCATTTGCATCACTCCAGTGGCCATTTGTTCTACAGCAACACCGCTTAACCAAACAAAGGTCTCTTCCTGGTGCACGCTTGCATTTAAGGGTAACTACACCCCAAAATCTAAATGTCTATAATTTTTCCCAGACCTCACAAATGGTCACCTGATAGGGTTTAAACATTGTTGTGGACATAGAACATCCAATTGTGCTGTTTTGCTATTAAAAAGGTGTACTTTTGAGAGCGAAAACCTGCCAAAACAGGGACAAACGGTCAACGGGGAAATCTAAACGGAGAAAAGGGAACTTGGGAATTAACGGAATCAGGCAAAACATTGAAGGGATTTTATAGTGCCCTAATGGACTACAGACATTGACTGTCTCCTAGACTAAAAACAAAGGCTGCATGTACTGCCTATATTTTGAGGGAAACGCACTGTCCATTATTTGATTTGATCAGGGCAGGGCAGCACACACAAACTGCATTTAGTCCAATAACAATCCATGATATTATTAGGGTGATAAATAAAAGGCAGTTGCTCCATGACACAAGAGCACGCTCTACTGGGACAAAAAGCTTACAGCACCTGGTATTCCCAGGCAGTCTCCCATCCAAACACTAACCAGGCCCGACCCTGCTTAGCTTCCGAGATCGGACGAGATCGGGCGTATTTTTTTTTTTATATTTTATTATGAAAATCAGACAATTTTACATCATTTCAATCATCATTAAAGGGTGAACAATTCACCCTTTTACAAAATCAGAAAGAAAATACAATAAATCAACAATTAAAACACTCACCTAATCCAGTTAATAGTTAAACACAAGTTTTCCATTAGATGAAATTCTAATAAATGTACTCCCCCCACACAAATTCTTTTTCAAAGTTGCCCCCACCATATCTCTGCATTATCTCTATATTTCCCTCCAACATACTCTTAAAAAGTACCTCCACACTCACACATTTCCCTTCATAATGCCCCAAGTTCCTTCTTAGTCTTACAGCATATCGAGCATGACTTAAAACATAATTAACCAAATTAAAATTCAAAACTTTACTTTTCCCATTAATACCAAAAAGAAAAAAATCTCCTCCATTCCACCCCATTAAAAATCTCCTCCCCCAATGTTTCACTAAAAGCTCCTTTAAAAACTCATGAAAACCTCTTATTCTACTGCATTCAATGAAAAAGTGCATAAAGTTTTCCACCTCTATATGACAAATGTCACATTCTCTATTAATATTTCTGTTGATTTGATGTAAGACCACATTAGTAAAAATCCTATTATGTTTTATTTTAAAATCATTGTCTTCACATTCTATGGAGTTCCCCTTTACATTAACATTCCTCCATATTGACTTCACATCCAAATCTACAAAAACCTCCGACCACACTTTCTCCGAAGCAGGCACTCTTATCTCTTTTAAAATACATTTACTATAGACTGTTTTAACTTTCAAGCCTGACAAATCACATTTCACTCCACCACTTTCATACAATAAAACCGGCAAACCCCTGGCTCTCTTAACCGCCCCTGTATTTATTAAAACACCCCACTCCTTCGGAATGCACCCTAAAATTCTCTTATACATATTTTCTACTGTAGTTTTGCTTATTTCATCCTCAACCTCAACAACATTGTCATAAATAGCTTGTACCGGTAGAAACCCCGGCCTGACCTCATACAGAATCTCACCAATCTGTCGCATCCCAGCTCTCATAAAATATTTACAATACAACATTGTATTATTATATTTGATCTTTGGATTCAAAAAGATAGGCTGATTTAAAATATTTTCCAAACTGTTACATTCATAAGAAATGTGTGGTAAAACCTGCCCCCAAGCCTCGAAAACTTCCTTATAAAACAAAGGTATATTTCCCAACATTTCTTGTTTTACACTCATTAATAAACCATTATCCCCTATCCTCCCAACCTCCTGCAAATACTCTGCAAAAAACTTTTTCCACCCGTAATCCAATTCCCCATATAAATACTTCCGAACCATTTTCACTCTTATTGCTATTTTCCTCACCCTTAAATCCACTAACTTCAAGCCCCCCTCCTCATAACCCGCAATCAATGTTTTAAAAGCGATTTTCGCCCCCTTCCCATCCCATAAAAATTCAACTAAAATCTTATTCATTTCAATTAAAACCCATTCTGGCACATCTAAGACATTCATGACGTGAATACAAATTGACATCAGTAAAGAATTTATAACAATAACCTTCCCCTTTAATTTTAACAACCTCCCCTTCCACATATTTACAACCTTTCTGACTTTATTTATCACCCCACTCCATGTCAAATCCCTAGCTTCTTTTTCTTTTACACCTAAAAAAACTCCTAACACCTTAAAATATTCTTTGGCCTCTTTAAAAGGAAAATTCCCCTCATTTACCTTCCCAATATACATTACAACAGACTTTTCCATATTAACTTTAGCTCCTGATGCTCTTCCATATACTTTAAAACCTTCTATTACCCTTTTTACACTGTCCTCATCTCTAACTGTTATAGTTGTGTCATCTGCATATTGGTGAATCAAACTAAATCCCCCCTGTGGAGTCTGTACACAATTAATAAAATTATCCTTCTTAAGAAAAGCCGCTAAAGGCTCAGCTGATAAAACATACAATAAAGCAGATAAAGGACATCCCTGTCTCACAGATCTCTCCAGAGTGAAAGAATCAGTTAAAACCCCATTGCATTTCACCCTACTTTTTGCATTTCTATATAATAATTTAATCCACCCTATTATTTTATTACCAAAGCCAAATCTTTCCAAGACCCTAAACATAAAATCATGTTCTACTCTATCAAAAGCCTTATTTAAATCTATGCTTAAAACAATACCTCCTATCTTATCCCCATTCATTTTGTGTATCACGTCTCTAATCGTATTAATTGTGTCAGCTATATCCCTCCCAGGAACACTATAATTCTGTGTTGGTGCTATAATATCATGTAAAACTCTCTTCATCCTATTCGCTAAAATTTTGGCCAAAATCTTATAATCCACATTTAATAAACTAATTGGCCTATAATTTTCCAATTTCACCTTACTCCCTTTGTTTTTATATAAAATAGTTATCATTCCTGTCACCATTGATTCTGATACACAATCATTCTCCTCCATATAGTGATAAACCTCCAATAAAATAGGTGCTAAAAGACTTTCATAAATTTTATAAAACTCTGCAATGATACCATCTACACCAGGGCTCTTATTCACCTGTAAACCCTTTATCGCATCCATCACTTCATTTACTGTAATCTTCCCATCACACATCACCTTATCTTCTCCATTAATTTTCACCTCCACACTACCTAAAATCTCCTGTACACACCCCTCATCCACCTCCCCTTTTTTAAATAAGTCCTTATAAAAACTCTGCACTGTCTCTAAGATCTCTACATAATCATCTACTACTTCCCCCTTTACATTTTCAATCTGTCTAAGATATGTTCTTCTTTGAGTACTCTTCTCTAATCCAAGAAAAAAGAAGTGCATTTCTCCCCCTCCAAAAAATACTTTGCTTTGCTTCTTATAATGGCCCCCATACACTTATCCATGTCATATTTACTCAATTTTGCTTTCAACTCTAAAAACTTTTCTATATTATAATTAGGTTCACTGTCACACTTCCCATTTCCTCAACCAATTTGGCTCTCAACTCATTTTCTTTTCTTTTCATCCTGCCTCTCTTTTGCCTTGCATATCTTATACTAAAACCTTTTATTTTTTCCTTAACCTTGTCCCACCATAAACACTTATCCTCCCCTTTCTGCTTATCCTCCATTTCACATATTATCAAAGATTTAAGTTGTTTACAATAATCCTCATCCCCCAAATAACTCGCATTCATACACCATGTACCACCTCCTATTCTTTCTTTGTCTAAACCCACCGAGAAATTTAAACATGCATGATCACTGAGTGTTGTAAATACATACTTAACATCTTTCATACAATCCCTTAAATCTTCTTTAACTAAAATCAAATCTATCCTGGTTTGTTTTAATTCCCCCTAAAACCACCTGCCTTCTAGAAAATTCTCGTTTATCGGGATTGTCATCTCTCCATATGTCAATAAGTTTTTTCTCAACCATCATTTTCTTTAAAACCCCTCTAGATGCATCATTTCTAAATGCAGCTCCCCTTGTCATATCTAATCTGTCCATTTTCACATTAAAATCCCCCACCACGATGCAATTTCCCACACTCCATCGTCCCACTTCAACAAATAAAACCTTGCGCTCTATTTCATTATTTGGCGCATAAACATTTATCATTCTAAACTTCATATCCATATACTCAAAATCTAAAACTAAAATCCTCCCATTATTATCATCATGTACATGTACCACTTTGTCCACCACATCCTTTCTCACTAGAATAGCAACCCCACTAGAATTCCCTCTACCATTATTAACAAAAATAAAATCCCTCCATATTTGTTTTACTTTCAATACACAATCATTGTCCCAATGCGTCTCTTGTAGGCATAAGATATCCACATTCTTCATTTGAACTATATTTTGAAATTTATCCATCGTCCTTAAACCATTTCCATTTAGGGACACAAACTTAACCATTTCAAAAAATAATAAAATGAAAAGAAATACCTTCATTGTCCTCTACTTTTTGTCCTGTTTCTTTCCTCTTCTATCCTTCTTCTCCCCCCCGTCGCTTTCCTCTTCCTGTAGCTTTCCCTTAGTTGTTCTACCTTTGCCCCTTCGTCCGTATCAGATATCTCCTCCAAGCCCATTTCGTCCAACCAACTCAAGTTCTTTACTCCCACATCCGTTGTGCTCCCCGTATCTCTCTCCGTCTCTGGTATTGTCGTCAAACTCAAACTGCCCTCCATGTCTTCACCCCTGAGGTACTCGCAGGGCCTGAGCTTTCCCCCAAAAATCTGCGCGTCCCCAGTGCCTCCACCCAGCCCGATCCCCCCCTCCTCCTGTAAACTCCCTCTTCTCATCTCTGAGTCCAAGCTGCTCCCTATTTCGTCTGCCTTTTGCTCTTCCATCTCTCCACCTTCCTCCACATCCTCTTCCCCATCCTCTTCTTCTCCTCCCGGTGATACATCAGCTTCCATTAAGAGGTCCTGGCTCTCCTCCTCACTTACAACCTCTCCACAGTTGCACTCATCGGTTCCCTTCCGACATCCTGCGCAAACTGCCCTATCCCTCGCTCCAGCACATTCCCTCGCATAGTGTCCCTGGTTTCCGCACTTAAAACACCTAAAGTCAGGGCAGTCCTTTAAAATATGTCCAGGTTGAATACACAGGCGACATACCCTAACCTGCTTGTCATGAATCACCCTGAAATATTCACCACCCTCCATTGTCTCGAACTTAGTGGAATACGGCAAGGACTGCACGGTGTCCGTGAACTTTACCTTACAGTATCTTGTCCCATCCACGATTTCCGTCCCCGGCCAGACTCTCCTTCTGATTTCTGAGACCGCAGCTACACCCCAGATCCGCAGTTTATCCAGTATAGCTCCGTCTTCGATATAAACTGGCAAATTCATAAACGAGACTATGAGTTCGTTTGCCATCATATCTCTCGCCATTACCTTCGTGTTCTTAATCATGAACCCATCCATTAAACACTCTTTTCCATTTTCATCCCCCATCGTGACTTCATATTTCCTTTCTCCTTTTATTCTGCACCCCACCACCTTTCCGCACACATCTTTAATTGATCTTAGTAATTCCATCGTCGTTATCTTGTCTTCTCCCATCAATTCCACTGCCACTGTTCGTTCCTTGCCGTATTTTGAGCCACCTTCAGGTCCAAGTTTTGTCCGTTGCGCATTGCCTTTGTCTTTATCCGTTCCATTATTCTTTGCCATGTTGTCCGTCATTAACCAAACAGAAAAAAAGTCTCAAAAAACTCACCCCCAAGCAGCAGAACTGCAAGGGGGGGAAAAAACTAACTAACCTTAAACTTAATTGAATTCAAAATCAAACAAATGTCCTTCAATAAACTAAGAAACTCAAGCAAATAGTTCTCTCCCAAACACTCACTTACAGCTTAATCACCTGCACCTGTCTCACTCAACTCACCGGAAGGGCATATTCAGGGTGGTATGGCCGTAAGCGAGGGAACAACTCTTGGTACACTATATAAAGTCAATGTGTCACTCACTCTGAAAGGGACACAGAAACGTATCCACTTTGTGACACAAGCTGAAGAAGCTCAACCCTGCTTACATTTCCAATTATATATATATATATATATTTGAGTCTTGTTGGGGGGAAGAGGGCATATCCTATGTTGATTTATGACAAGTTCATTGACTAGGGCCCTATAAAATAGGCGTTGCGGACCGAATCACGGAATCCAGACATTAAACCGAAATTCAACAATATTCAAACATTTATTGAACTTAGTAAGAAATCAACTAAATCTATTCAACTTGTTAGAAAACGCATTCATTTGCCCAAGTCAATCATAAGACATGAACAAAATGCATCAGTGATTCGTATTTCCATGAACTTTCTGAAACGGCACAGGAATGCCCCTGTCTGTGTGCATGTGTGCGGTGCGCGCGTATATCTACACTTTGTGTAGCCGTTAGCGATGATGCTAATGATAACCTTCTTCTGGTAGGGAAGGAATGGCTTTCCCCAAAACCTTCGCAAGTAAATGTTAACTACAAAGTAGCCTATGCCTGCCTGGCAGAATTATACCGTGATCATTTGCATCACTCCAGTGGCCATTTGTTCTACAGCAACACCGCTTAACCAAACAAAGGTCTCTTCCTGGTGCACGATTGCATTTAAGGGTAACTACACCCCAACATCTAAATGTCTTACATTTTTCCCCAGACCTCACAAATGGTCATCTGATAGGGTTTAAACATTGTTGTGGACATAGAACATCCAATTGTGCTGTTTTGCTATTAAAAAGGTGTACTTTTGAGAGCGAAAACCTGCCAAAACAGGGACAAACGGTCAACAGGGAAATCTAAACGGAGAAAAGGGAACTTGGGAATTAACGGAATCAGGCAAAACATTGAAGGGATTTTATAGTGCCCTAATGGACTACAGACATTGACTGTCTCCTAGACTAAAAACAAAGGCTGCATGTACTGCCTATATTTTGAGGGAAACGCACTGTCCATTATTTGTTGATCCGCAGAAAAAAGAAAAGGTGAAAATAAAGGCAGTTGCTAGAAAAGCACGCAAAGTGCCCTAATGGATACAGGCAACTGTCCATTATTTGATTTGATCAGGGCAGGGCAGCACACACAAACTGCATTTAGTCCAATAACAATCCATGATATTATTAGGGTGATAAATAAAAGGCAGTTGCTCCATGACACAAGAGCACGCTCTACTGGGACAAAAAGCTTACAGCACCTGGTATTCCCAGGCGGTCTCCCATCCAAGTACTAACCAGGCCTGACCCTGCTTAGCTTCCGAGATCGGACGAGATCGGGCGTATTTTTTTAAAAATATTTTATTATGAAAATCAGACAATTTTACATCATTTCAATCATCATTAAAGGGTGAACAATTCACCCTTTTACAAAATCAGAAAGAAGATACAATAAATCAACAATTAAAACACTCACCTAATCCAATTAATAGTTAAACACAAGTTTTCCATTAGATGAAATTCTAATAAATGTACTCCCCCACACAAATTCTTTTTCAAAGTTGCCCCCCACCATATCTCTGCATTATCTCTATATTTCCCTCCAACATACTCTTAAAAAGTACCTCCACACTCACACATTTCCCTTCATAATGCCCCAAGTTCCTTCTTAGTCTTACAGCATATCGAGCATGACTTAAAACATAATTAACCAAATTAAAATTCAAAACTTTACTTTTCCCATTAATACCCAAAAAGAAAAAAATCTCCTCCATTCCACCCCATTAAAAATCTCCTCCCCCAATGTTTCACTAAAAGCTCCTTTAAAAACTAATGAAAACCTCTTATTCTACCGCATTCAATGAAAAAGTGCATAAAGTTTTCCACCTCTATATGACAAATGTCACATTCTCTATTAATATTTCTGTTGATTTGATGTAAGACCACATTAGTAAAAATCCTATTATGTTTTATTTTAAAATCATTGTCTTCACATTCTATGGAGTTCCCCTTTACATTAACATTCCTCCATATTGACTTCACATCCAAATCTACAAAAACCTCCGACCACACTTTCTCCGAAGCAGGCACTCTTATCTCTTTTAAAATACATTTACTATAGACTGTTTTAACTTTCAAGCCTGACAAATCACATTTCACTCCACCACTTTCATACAATAAAACCGGCAAACCCCTGGCTCTCTTAACCGCCCCTGTATTTATTAAAACACCCCACTCCTTCGGAATGCACCCTAAAATTCTCTTATACATATTTTCTACTGTAGTTTTGCTTATTTCATCCTCAACCTCAACAACATTGTCATAAATAGCTTGTACCGGTAGAAACCCCGGCCTGACCTCATATAGAATATCACCAATCTGTCGCATCCCAGCTCTCATAAAATATTTACAATACAACATTGTATTATTATATTTGATCTTTGGATTCAAAAAGATAGGCTGATTTAAAATATTTTCCAAACTGTTACATTCATAAGAAATGTGTGGTAAAACCTGCCCCCAAGCCTCGAAAACTTCCTTATAAAACAAAGGTATATTTCCCAACATGTCTTGTTTTACACTCATTAACAAACCATTATCCCCTATCCTCCCCACCTCCTGCAAATACTCTGCAAAAAACTTTTTCCACCCGTAATCTAATTCCCCATATAAATACTTCCGAACCATTTTCACTCTTATTGCTATTTTCCTCACCCTTAGATCCACTAACTTCAAGCCCCCCTCCTCATAACCCGCAATCAATGTTTTAAAAGCGATTTTCGCCCCCTTCCCATCCCATAAAAATTCAACTAAAATCTTATTCATTTCAATTAAAACCCATTCTGGCACATCTAAGACATTCATGACGTGAATACAAATTGACATCAGTAAAGAATTTATAACAATAACCTTCCCCTTTAATTTTAACAACCTCCCCTTCCACATATTTACAACCTTTCTGACTTTATTTATCACCCCACTCCATGTCAAATCCCTAGCTTCTTTTTCTTTTACACCTAAAAAAACTCCTAACACCTTAAAATATTCTTTGGCCTCTTTAAAAGGAAAATTCCCCTCATTTACCTTCCCAATATACATTACAACAGACTTTTCCATATTAACTTTAGCTCCTGATGCTCTTCCATATACTTTAAAACCTTCTATTACCCTTTTTACACTGTCCTCATCTCTAACTGTTATAGTTGTGTCATCTGCATATTGGTGAATCAAACTAAATCCCCCCTGTGGAGTCTGTACACAATTAATACAATTATCCTTCTTAAGAAAAGCCGCTAAAGGCTCAGCTGATAAAACATACAATAAAGCAGATAAAGGACATCCCTGTCTCACAGATCTCTCCAGAGTGAAAGAATCAGTTAAAACCCCATTGCATTTCACCCTACTTTTTGCATTTCTATATAATAATTTAATCCACCCTATTATTTTATTACCAAAGCCAAATCTTTCCAAGACCCTAAACATAAAATCATGTTCTACTCTATCAAAAGCCTTATTTAAATCTATGCTTAAAACAATACCTCCTATCTTATCCCCATTCATTTTGTGTATCACGTCTCTAATCGTATTAATTGTGTCAGCTATATCCCTCCCAGGAACACTATAATTCTGTGTTGGTGCTATAATATCATGTAAAACTCTCTTCATCCTATTCGCTAAAATTTTGGCCAAAATCTTATAATCCACATTTAATAAACTAATTGGCCTATAATTTTCCAATTTCACCCTACTCCCTTTGTTTTTATATAAAATAGTTATCATTCCTGTCACCATTGATTCTGATACACAATCATTCTCCTCCATATAGTGATAAACCTCCAATAAAATAGGTGCTACAAGACTTTCATAAATTTTATAAAACTCTGCAATGATACCATCTACACCAGGGCTCTTATTCACCTGTAAACCCTTTATCGCATCCATCACTTCATTTACTGTAATCTTCCCATCACACATCACCTTATCTTCTCCATTAATTTTCACCTCCACACTATCTAAAATCTCCTGTACACACCCCTCATCCACCTCCCCCTTTTTTAAATAAGTCCTTATAAAAACTCTGCACTGTCTCTAAGATCTCTACATAATCATCTACTACTTCCCCCTTTACATTTTCAATCTGTCTAAGATATGTTCTTCTTTGAGTACTCTTCTCTAATCCAAGAAAAAAAGGAAGTGCATTTCTCCCCCTCCAAAAAATACTTTGCTTTGCTTCTTATAATGGCCCCCATACACTTATCCATGTCATATTTACTCAATTTTGCTCTCAACTCTAAAAACTTTTCTATATTATAATTAGGTTCACTGTCACACTTCCCCATTTCCTCAACCAATTTGGCTCTCAACTCATTTTCTTTTCTTTTCATCCTGCCTCTCTTTTCCTTGCATATCTTATACTAAAACTTTTATTTTTTCCTTAACCTTGTCCCACCATACACACTTATCCTCCCCTTTCTGCTTATCCTCCATTTCACATATTATCAAAGATTTAAGTTGTTTACAATAATCCTCATCCCCCAAATAACTCGCATTCATACACCATGTACCACCTCCTATTCTTTCTTTGTCTAAACCCACCGAGAAATTTAAACATGCATGATCACTGAGTGTTGTAAATACATACTTAACATCTTTCATACAATCCCTTAAATCTTCTTTAACTAAAATCAAATCTATCCTGGTTTGTTTTAATTCCCCTAAAACCACCTGCCTTCTAGAAAATTCTCGTTTATCGGGATTGTCATCTCTCCATATGTCAATAAGTTTTTTCTCAACCATCATTTTCTTTAAAACCCCTCTAGATGCATCATTTCTAAAAGCAGCTCCCCTTGTCATATCTAATCTGTCCATTTTCACATTAAAATCCCCCACCACGATGCAATTTCCCACACTCCATCGTCCCACTTCAACAAATAAAACCTTGCGCTCTATTTCATTATTTGGCGCATAAACATTTATAATTCTAAACTTCATATCCATATACTCAAAATCTAAAACTAAAATCCTCCCATTATTATCATCATGTACATGTACCACTTTGTCCACCACATCCTTTCTCACTAGAATAGCAACCCCACTAGAATTCCCTCTACCATTATTAACAAAAATAAAATCCCTCCATATTTGTTTTACTTTCAATACACAATCATTGTCCCAATGCGTCTCTTGTAGGCATAAGATATCCACATTCTTCATTTGAACTATATTTTGAAATTTATCCATCGTCCTTAAACCATTTCCATTTAGGGACACAAACTTAACCATTTCAAAAAATAATAAAATGAAAAGAAATACCTTCATTGTCCTCTACTTTTTGTCCTGTTTCTTTCCTCTTCTATCCTTCTTCTCCCCGCCGTCGCTTTCCTCTTCCTGTAGCTTTCCCTTAGTTGTTCTACCTTTGCCCCTTCGTCCGTATCAGATATCTCCTCCAAGCCCATTTCGTCCAACCAACTCAAGTTCTTTACTCCCACATCCGTTGTGCTCCCCGTATCTCTCTCCGTCTCTGGTATTGTCGTCAAACTCAAACTGCCCTCCATGTCTTCACCCCCTGCGGTACTCGCAGGGCCTGAGCTTTCCCCAAAAATCTGCGCGTCCCCAGTGCCTCCACCCAGCACGATCCCCCCTCCTCCTGTAAACTCCCTCTTCTCATCTCTGAGTCCAAGCTGCTCCCTATTTCGTCTGCCTTTTGCTCTTCCATCTCTCCACCTTCCTCCACATCCTCTTCCCCATCCTCTTCTTCTCCTCCCGGTGATACATCGGCTTCCATTAAGAGGTCCTGGCTCTCCTCCTCACTTACAACCTCTCCACAGTTGCACTCATCGGTTCCCTTCCGACATCCTGCGCAAACTGCCCTATCCCTCGCTCCAGCACATTCCCTCGCATAGTGTCCCTGGTTTCCGCACTTAAAACACCTAAAGTCAGGGCAGTCCTTTAAAATATGTCCAGGTTGAATACACAGGCGACATACCCTAACCTGCTTGTCATGAATCACCCTGAAATATTCACCACCCTCCATTGTCTCGAACTTAGTGGAATACGGCAAGGACTGCACGGTGTCCGTGAACTTTACCTTACAGTATCTTGTCCCATCCACGATTTCCGTCCCCGGCCAGACTCTCCTTCTGATTTCTGAGACCGCAGCTACACCCCAGATCCGCAGTTTATCCAGTATAGCTCCGTCTTCGATATAAACTGGCAAATTCATAAACGAGACTATGAGTTCGTTTGCCATCATATCTCTCGCCATTACCTTCGTGTTCTTAATCATGAACCCATCCATTAAACACTCTTTTCCATTTTCATCCCCCATCGTGACTTCATATTTCCTTTCTCCTTTTATTCTGCACCCCACCACCTTTCCGCACACATCTTTAATTGATCTTAGTAATTCCATCGTCGTTATCTTGTCTTCTCCCATCAATTCCACTGCCACTGTTCGTTCCTTGCCGTATTTTGAGCCACCTTCAGGTCCAAGTTTTGTCCGTTGCGCATTGCCTTTGTCTTTATCCGTTCCATTATTCTTTGCCATGTTGTCCGTCATTAACCAAACAGAAAAAAAGTCTCAAAAACTCACCCCCAAGCAGCAGAACTGCAAGGGGGGGAAAAAACTAACTAACCTTAAACTTAATTGAATTCAAAATCAAACAAATGTCCTTCAATAAACTAAGAAACTCAAGCAAATAGTTCTCTCCCAAACACTCACTTACAGCTTAATCACCTGCACCTGTCTCACTCAACTCACCGGAAGGGCGTATTCAGGCTGGTATGGCCGTAAGCGAGGGAACAACTCTTGGTACACTATATAAAGTCAATGTGTCACTCACTCTGAAAGGGACACAGAAACGTGTCCACTTTGTGACACAAACTGAAGAAGCTCAACCCTTGCTTACATTTCCATAATATATATATATATATATATTGAGTCTTGTTGGGGGGGAGAGGGCATATCCTATGTTGATTTATGACAAGTTCATTGACTAGGGCCCTATAAAATAGGCGTTGCGGACCGAATCACGGAATCCAGACATTAAACCGAAATGCAACAATATTCAAACATTTATTGAACTTAGTAAGAAATCAACTAAATCTATTCAACTTGTTAGAAAACGCATTCATTTGCCCAAGTCAATCATAAGACATGAACAAAATGCATCAGTGATTCGTATTTCCATGAACTTTCTGAAACGGCACAGGAATGCCCCTGTCTGTGTGCATGTGTGCGGTGCGCGCGTATGTCTACACTTTGTGTAGCCGTTAGCGATGATGCTAATGATAACCTTCTTCTGGTAGGGAAGGAATGGCTTTCCCCAAAACCTTCGCAAGTAAATGTTAACTACAAAGTAGCCTATGCCTGCCTGGCAGAATTATACCGTGATCATTTGCATCACTCCAGTGGCCATTTGTTCTACAGCAACACCGCTTAACCAAACAAAGGTCTCTTCCTGGTGCACGCTTGCATTTAAGGGTAACTACACCCCAAAATCTAAATGTCTTACATTTTTCCCAGACCTCACAAATGGTCACCTGATAGGGTTTAAACATTGTTGTGGACATAGAACATCCAATTGTGCTGTTTTGCTATTAAAAAGGTGTACTTTTGAGAGCGAAAACCTGCCAAAACAGGGACAAACGGTCAACGGGGAAATCTAAACGGAGAAAAGGGAACTTGGGAATTAACGGAATCAGGCAAAACATTGAAGGGATTTAATAGTGCCCTAATGGACTACAGACATTGACTGTCACCTAGACTAAAAACAAAGGCTGCATGTACTGCCTATATTTTGAGGGAAACGCACTGTCCATTATTTGATTTGATCAGGGCAGGGCAGCACACACAAACTGCATTTAGTCCAATAACAATCCATGATATTATTAGGGTGATAAATAAAAGGCAGTTGCTCCATGACACAAGAGCACGCTCTACTGGGACAAAATGCTTACAGCACCTGGTATTCCCAGGCGGTCTCCCATCCAAGTACTAACCAGGCCCGACCCTGCTTAGCTTCCGAGATCGGACGAGATCGGGCGTATTCAGGCTGGTATGGCCGTAAGCGAGGGAACAACTCTTGGTACACTATATAAAGTCAATGTGTCACTCACTCTGAAAGGGACACAGAAACGTATCCACTTTGTGACACAAACTGAAGAAGCTCAACCCTTGCTTACATTTCCAATATATATATATCTATATATATATTTGAGTCTTGTTGGGGGGAGAGGGCATATCCTATGTTGATTTATGACAAGTTCATTGACTAGGGCCCTATAAAATAGGCGTTGCGGACCGAATCACGGAATCCAGACATTAAACCGAAATGCAACAATATTCAAACATTTATTGAACTTAGTAAGAAATCAACTAAATCTATTCAACTTGTTAGAAAACGCATTCATTTGCCCAAGTCAATCATAAGACATGAACAAAATGCATCAGTGATTCGTATTTCCATGAACTTTCTGTACGGCACAGGAATGCCCCTGTCTGTGTGCATGTGTGCGGTGCGGCGTATGTCTACACTTTGTGTAGCCGTTAGCGATGATGCTAATGATAACCTTCTTCTGGTAGGGAAGGAATGGCTTTCCCCAAAACCTTCGCAAGTAAATGTTAACTACAAAGTAGCCTATGCCTGCCTGGCAGAATTATACCGTGATCATTTGCATCACTCCAGTGGCCATTTGTTCTACAGCAACACCGCTTAACCAAACAAAGGTCTCTTCCTGGTGCACACTTGCATTTAAGGGTAACTACACCCCAAAATCTAAATGTCTTACATTTTTCCCAGACCTCACAAATGGTCACCTGATAGGGTTTAAACATTGTTGTGGACATAGAACATCCAATTGTGCTGTTTTGCTATTAAAAAGGTGTACTTTTGAGAGCGAAAACCTGCCAAAACAGGGACAAACGGTCAACGGGGAAATCTAAACGGAGAAAAGGGAACTTGGGAATTAACGGAATCAGGCAAAACATTGAAGGGATTGTATAGTGCCCTAATGGACTACAGACATTGACTGTCTCCTAGACTAAAAACAAAGGCTGCATGTACTGCCTATATTTTGAGGGAAACGCACTGTCCATTGATTTGATTTGATCAGGGCAGGGCAGCACACACAAACTGCATTTAGTCCAATAACAATCCATGATATTATTAGGGTGATAAATAAAAGGCAGTTGCTCCATGACACAAGAGCACGCTCTACTGGGACAAAAAGCTTACAGCACCTGGTATTCCCAGGCGGTCTATCATCCAAGTACTAACCAGGCCCGACCCTGCTTAGCTTCCGAGATCGGAGGGGCGTATTTTATTTTTATTTTTTTATTTTATTTTTAGCTTCATATTTCACATCACATCTTCACAGCTTATTTTTTTACATATCATAGCTTCATATTTCACATCACATCTCATAGCTTCACAGCTTATTTTTACATATCATAGCTTCATATTTCACATCACATAGCTTCACAGCTTATTTTTACATATCATAGCTTCATATTTCACATCTTCACATCTCATAGCTTCACAGCTTATTTTTACATATCATAGCTTCATATCACATCTTCACAGCTTATTTTTACATATCATAGCTTCATATTTCACATCACATCTTCACATCTCATAGCTTCACAGCTTATTTTTACATATCATAGCTTCATATTTCACATCACATCTTCACAGCTTATTTTTACATATCATAGCTTCATATTTCACATCACATCTTCACATCTCAGCATATAACACAGATTATCAGTCCACGTCATAGCTTCTTACATGCTTTTACAGCAACTGGTATTCCAAGGTGGTCCCCCATCCAAGTACTAACCAGCCCTAAACCTGCTTAGCTTCCGAGATCTGACGAGATCGGGCGTATTCAGGCTGGTATGGCCGTAAGCGAGGGTACAACTCTTGGTACACTATATAAAGTCAATGTGTCACTCACTCTGAAAGGGACACAGAAACGTATCCACTTTGTGACACAAACTGAAGAAGCTCAACCCTTGCTTACATTTCCAATATATATATATATATATATATATATATATATATATATATATATATATATATATATTTGAGTCTTGTTGGGGGGGAAGAGGGCATATCCTATGTTGATTTATGAAAAGTTCATTGACTAGGGCCCTATAAAATAGGCGTTGCGGACCGAATCACGGAATCCAGACATTAAACCGAAATTCAACAATATTCAAACATTTATTGAACTTAGTAAGAAATCAACTAAATCTATTCAACTTGTTAGAAAACGCATTCATTTGCCCAAGTCAATCATAAGACATGAACAAAATGCATCAGTGATTCGTATTTCCATGAACTTTCTGAAACGGCACAGGAATGCCCCTGTCTGTGTGCATGTGTGCGGTGCGCGCGTATATCTACACTTTGTGTAGCCGTTAGCGATGATGCTAATGATAACCTTCTTCTGGTAGGGAAGGAATGGCTTTCCCCAAAACCTTCGCAAGTAAATGTTAACTACAAAGTAGCCTATGCCTGCCTGGCAGAATTATACCGTGATCATTTGCATCACTCCAGTGGCCATTTGTTCTACAGCAACACCGCTTAACCAAAAAAAAGGTCTCTTCCTGGTGCATGCTTGCATTTAAGGGTAACTACACCCCAAAATCTAAATTTCTTACATTTTTCCCAGACCTCACAAATGGTCACCTGATAGGGTTTAAACATTGTTGTGGACATAGAACATCCAATTGTGCTGTTTTGCTATTAAAAAGGTGTACTTTTGAGAGCGAAAACCTGCCAAAACAGGGACAAACGGTCAACGGGGAAATCTAAACGGAAAAAAGGGAACTTGGGAATTAACGGAATCAGGCAAAACATTGAAGGGATTTTATAGTGCCCTAATGGACTACAGACATTGACTGTCTCCTAGACTAAAAACAAAGGCTGCATGTACTGCCTATATTTTGAGGGAAACGCACTGTCCATTATTTGATTTGATCAGGGCAGGGCAGCACACACAAACTGCATTTAGTCCAATAACAATCCATGATATTATTAGGGTGATAAATAAAAGGCAGTTGCTCCATGACACAAGAGCACGCTCTACTGGGACAAAAGCATACAGCACCTGGTATTCCCAGGCGGTCTCCCATCCAAGTACTGACCAGGCCCGACCCTGCTTAGCTTCCGAGATCGGACCGAGATCGGGCGTATTCAGGCTGGTATGGCCGTAAGCGAGGGAACAACTCTTGGTACACTATATAAAGTCAATGTGTCACTCACTCTGAAAGGGACACAGAAACGTATCCACTTTGTGACACAAACTGAAGAAGCTCAACCCTTGCTTACATTTCCAAATATATATATATATATATATATATATATATATATTTGAGTCTTGTTGGGGGGGAGAGGGCATATCCTATGTTGATTTATGACAAGTTCATTGACTAGGGCCCTATAAAATAGGCGTTGCGGACCGAATCACGGAATCCAGACATTAAACCGAAATTCAACAATATTCAAACATTTATTGAACTTAGTAAGAAATCAACTAAATCTATTCAACTTGTTAGAAAACGCATTCATTTGCCCAAGTCAATCATAAGACATGAACAAAATGCATCAGTGATTCGTATTTCCATGAACTTTCTGAAACGGCACAGGAATGCCCCTGTCTGTGTGCATGTGTGCGGTGCGCGCGTATGTCTACACTTTGTGTAGCCGTTAGCGATGATGCTAATGATAACCTTCTTCTGGTAGGGAAGGAATGGCTTTCCCCAAAACCTTCGCAAGTAAATGTTAACTACAAAGTAGCCTATGCCTGCCTGGCAGAATTATACCGTGATCATTTGCATCACTCCAGTGGCCATTTGTTCTACAGCAACACCGCTTAACCAAACAAAGGTCTCTTCCTGGTGCATGCTTGCATTTAAGGGTAACTACACCCCAAAATCTAAATGTCTTACATTTTTCCCAGACCTCACAAATGGTCACCTGATAGGGTTTAAACATTGTTGTGGACATAGAACATCCAATTGTGCTGTTTTGCTATTAAAAAGGTGTACTTTTGAGAGCGAAAACCTGCCAAAACAGGGACAAACGGTCAACGGGGAAATCTAAACGGAGAAAAGGGAACTTGGGAATTAACGGAATCAGGCAAAACATTGAAGGGATTTTATAGTGCCCTAATGGACTACAGACATTGACTGTCTCCTAGACTAAAAACAAAGGCTGCATGTACTGCCTATATTTTGAGGGAAACGCACTGTCCATTATTTGATTTGATCAGGGCAGGGCAGCACACACAAACTGCATTTAGTCCAATAACAATCCATGATATTATTAGGGTGATAAATAAAAGGCAGTTGCTCCATGACACAAGAGCACGCTCTACTGGGACAAAAAGCTTACAGCACCTGGTATTCCCAGGCAGTCTCCCATCCAAGTACTAACCAGGCCCAACCCTGCTTAGCTTCCGAGATCGGACGAGATCAGGCGTATTTTTTTTAAATATTTTATTATGAAAATCAGACAATTTTACATCATTTCAATCATCATTAAAGGGTGAACAATTCACCCTTTTACAACATCAGAAAGAAAATACAATAAATCAACAATTAAAACACTCACCTAATCCAGTTAATAATTAAACACAAGTTTTCCATTAGATGAAATTCTAATAAATGTACTCCCCCACACAAATTCTTTTTCAAAGTTGCCCCCACCATATCTCTGCATTATCTCTATATTTCCCTCCAACATACTCTTAAAAAGTACCTCCACACTCACACATTTCCCTTCATAATGCCCCAAGTTCCTTCTTAGTCTTACAGCATATCGAGCATGACTTAAAACATAATTAACCAAATTAAAATTCAAAACTTTACTTTTCCCATTAATACCAAAAAGAAAAAATCTCCTCCATTCCACCCCATTAAAAATCTCCTCCCCCCAATGTTTCACTAAAAGCTCCTTTAAAAACTCATGAAAACCTCTTATTCTACCGCATTCAATGAAAAAGTGCATAAAGTTTTCCACCTCTATATGACAAATGTCACATTCTCTATTAATATTTCTGTTGATTTGATGTAAGACCACATTAGTAAAAATCCTATTATGTTTTATTTTAAAATCATTGTCTTCACATTCTATGGAGTTCCCCTTTACATTAACATTCCTCCATATTGACTTCACATCCAAATCTACAAAAACCTCCGACCACACTTTCTCCGAAGCAGGCACTCTTATCTCTTTTAAAATACATTTACTATAGACTGTTTTAACTTTCAAGCCTGACAAATCACATTTCACTCCACCACTTTCATACAATAAAACCGGCAAACCCCTGGCTCTCTTAACCGCCCCTGTATTTATTAAAACACCCCACTCCTTCGGAATGCACCCTAAAATTCTCTTATACATATTTTCTACTGTAGTTTTGCTTATTTCATCCTCAACCTCAACAACATTGTCATAAATAGCTTGTACCGGTAGAAACCCCGGCCTGACCTCATACAGAATATCACCAATCTGTCGCATCCCAGCTCTCATAAAATATTTACAATACAACATTGTATTATTATATTTGATCTTTGGATTCAAAAAGATAGGCTGATTTAAAATATTTTCCAAACTGTTACATTCATAAGAAATGTGTGGTAAAACCTGCCCCCAAGCCTCGAAAACTTCCTTATAAAACAAAGGTATATTTCCCAACATTTCTTGTTTTACACTCATTAATAAACCATTATCCCCTATCCTCCCAACCTCCTGCAAATACTCTGCAAAAAACTTTTTCCACCCGTAATCCAATTCCCCATATAAATACTTCCGAACCATTTTCACTCTTATTGCTATTTTCCTCACCCTTAAATCCACTAACTTCAAGCCCCCCCTCCTCATAACCCGCAATCAATGTTTTAAAAGCGATTTTCGCCCCCTTCCCATCCCATAAAAATTCAACTAAAATCTTATTCATTTCAATTAAAACCCATTCTGGCACATCTAAGACATTCATGACGTGAATACAAATTGACATCAGTAAAGAATTTATAACAATAACCTTCCCCTTTAATTTTAACAACCTCCCCTTCCACATATTTACAACCTTTCTGACTTTATTTATCACCCCACTCCATGTCAAATCCCTAGCTTCTTTTTCTTTTACACCTAAAAAAACTCCTAACACCTTAAAATATTCTTTGGCCTCTTTAAAAGGAAAATTCCCCTCATTTACCTTCCCAATATACATTACAACAGACTTTTCCATATTAACTTTAGCTCCTGATGCTCTTCCATATACTTTAAAACCTTCTATTACCCTTTTTACACTGTCCTCATCTCTAACTGTTATAGTTGTGTCATCTGCATATTGGTGAATCAAACTAAATCCCCCCTGTGGAGTCTGTACACAATTAATACAATTATCCTTCTTAAGAAAAGCCGCTAAAGGCTCAGCTGATAAAACATACAATAAAGCAGATAAAGGACATCCCTGTCTCACAGATCTCTCCAGAGTAAAAGAATCAGTTAAAACCCCATTGCATTTCACCCTACTTTTTGCATTTCTATATAATAATTTAATCCACCCTATTATTTTATTACCAAAGCCAAATCTTTCCAAGACCCTAAACATAAAATCATGTTCTACTCTATCAAAAGCCTTATTTAAATCTATGCTTAAAACAATACCTCCTATCTTATCCCCATTCATTTTGTGTATCACGTCTCTAATCGTATTAATTGTGTCAGCTATATCCCTCCCAGGAACACTATAATTCTGTGTTGGTGCTATAATATCATGTAAAACTCTCTTCATCCTATTCGCTAAAATTTTGGCCAAAATCTTATAATCCACATTTAATAAACTAATTGGCCTATAATTTTCCAATTTCACCTTACTCCCTTTGTTTTTATATAAAATAGTTATCATTCCTGTCACCATTGATTCTGATACACAATCATTCTCCTCCATATAGTGATAAACCTCCAATAAAATAGGTGCTAAAGACTTTCATAAATTTTATAAAACTCTGCAATGATACCATCTACACCAGGGCTCTTATTCACCTGTAAACCCTTTATCGCATCCATCACTTCATTTACTGTAATCTTCCCATCACACATCACCTTATCTTCTCCATTAATTTTCACCTCCACACTATCTAAAATCTCCTGTACACACCCCTCATCCACCTCCCCTTTTTTAAATAAGTCCTTATAAAAACTCTGCACTGTCTCTAAGATCTCTACATAATCATCTACTACTTCCCCCCTTTACATTTTCAATCTGTCTAAGATATGTTCTTCTTTGAGTACTCTTCTCTAATCCAAGAAAAAAAGAAGTGCATTTCTCCCCCTCCAAAAAATACTTTGCTTTGCTTCTTATAATGGCCCCCATACACTTATCCATGTCATATTTACTCAATTTTGCTCTCAACTCTAAAAACTTTTCTATATTATAATTAGGTTCACTGTCACACTTCCCCATTTCCTCAACCAATTTGGCTCTCAACTCATTTTCTTTTCTTTTCATCCTGCCTCTCTTTTGCCTTGCATATCTTATACTAAAACCTTTTATTTTTTCCTTAACCTTGTCCCACCATACACACTTATCCTCCCCTTTCTGCTTATCCTCCATTTCACATATTATCAAAGATTTAAGTTGTTTACAATAATCCTCATCCCCCAAATAACTCGCATTCATACACCATGTACCACCTCCTATTCTTTCTTTGTCTAAACCCACCGAGAAATTTAAACATGCATGATCACTGAGTGTTGTAAATACATACTTAACATCTTTCATACAATCCCTTAAATCTTCTTTAACTAAAATCAAATCTATTCTGGTTTGTTTTAACTCCCCTAAAACCACCTGCCTTCTAGAAAATTCTCGTTTATCGGGATTGTCATCTCTCCATATGTCAATAAGTTTTTTCTCAACCATCATTTTCTTTAAAACCCCTCTAGATGCATCATTTCTAAAAGCAGCTCCCCTTGTCATATCTAATCTGTCCAATTTCACATTAAAATCCCCCACCACGATGCAATTTCCCACACTCCATCGTCCCACTTCAACAAATAAAACCTTGCGCTCTATTTCATTATTTGGCGCATAAACATTTATAATTCTAAACTTCATATCCATATACTCAAAATCTAAAACTAAAATCCTCCCATTATTATCATCATGTACATGTACCACTTTGTCCACCACATCCTTTCTCACTAGAATAGCAACCCCACTAGAATTCCCTCTACCATTATTAACAAAAATAAAATCCCTCCATATTTGTTTTACTTTCAATACACAATCATTGTCCCAATGCGTCTCTTGTAGGCATAAGATATCCACATTCTTCATTTGAACTATATTTTGAAATTTATCCATCGTCCTTAAACCATTTACATTTAGGGACACAAACTTAACCATTTCAAAAAATAATAAAATGAAAAGAAATACCTTCATTGTCCTCTACTTTTTGTCCTGTTTCTTTCCTCTTCTATCCTTCTTCTCCCCCGCCGTCGCTTTCCTCTTCCTGTAGCTTTCCCTTAGTTTTTCTACCTTTGCCCCTTCGTCCGTATCAGATATCTCCTCCAAGCCCATTTCGTCCAACCAACTCAAGTTCTTTACTCCCACATCCGTTGTGCTCCCCGTATCTCTCTCCGTCTCTGGTATTGTCGTCAAACTCAAACTGCCCTCCATGTCTTCACCCCCTGCGGTACTCGCAGGGCCTGAGCTTTCCCCAAAAATCTGCGCGTCCCCAGTGCCTCCACCCAGCACGATCCCCCCCTCCTCCTGTAAACTCCCTCTTCTCATCTCTGAGTCCAAGCTGCTCCCTATTTCGTCTGCCTTTTGCTCTTCCATCTCTCCACCTTCCTCCACATCCTCTTCCCCATCCTCTTCTTCTCCTCCCGGTGATACATCAGCTTCCATTAAGAGGTCCTGGCTCTCCTCCTCACTTACAACCTCTCCACAGTTGCACTCATCGGTTCCCTTCCGACATCCTGCGCAAACTGCCCTATCCCTCGCTCCAGCACATTCCCTCGCATAGTGTCCCTGGTTTCCGCACTTAAAACACCTAAAGTCAGGGCAGTCCTTTAAAATATGTCCAGGTTGAATACACAGGCGACATACCCTAACCTGCTTGTCATGAATCACCCTGAAATATTCACCACCCTCCATTGTCTCGAACTTAGTGGAATACGGCAAGGACTGCACGGTGTCCGTGAACTTTACCTTACAGTATCTTGTCCCATCCACGATTTCCGTCCCCGGCCAGACTCTCCTTCTGATTTCTGAGACCGCAGCTACACCCCAGATCCGCAGTTTATCCAGTATAGCTCCGTCTTCGATATAAACTGGCAAATTCATAAACGAGACTATGAGTTCGTTTGCCATCATATCTCTCGCCATTACCTTCGTGTTCTTAATCATGAACCCATCCATTAAACACTCTTTTCCATTTTCATCCCCCATCGTGACTTCATATTTCCTTTCTCCTTTTATTCTGCACCCCACCACCTTTCCGCACACATCTTTAATTGATCTTAGTAATTCCATCGTCGTTATCTTGTCTTCTCCCATCAATTCCACTGCCACTGTTCGTTCCTTGCCGTATTTTGAGCCACCTTCAGGTCCAAGTTTTGTCCGTTGCGCATTGCCTTTGTCTTTATCCGTTCCATTATTCTTTGCCATGTTGTCCGTCATTAACCAAACAGAAAAAAAGTCTCAAAAAACTCACCCCCAAGCAGCAGAACTGCAAGGGGGGAAAAAACTAACTAACCTTAAACTTAATTGAATTGAAAATCAAACAAATGTCCTTCAATAAACTAAGAAACTCAAGCAAATAGTTCTCTCCCAAACACTCACTTACAGCTTAATCACCTGCACCTGTCTCACTCAACTCACCGGAAGGGCGTATTCAGGCTGGTATGAACGTAAGCGAGGGAACAACTCTTGGTACACTATATAAAGTCAATGTGTCACTCACTCTGAAAGGGAC
This sequence comes from Coregonus clupeaformis, assembly GCF_020615455.1. Taxonomy (NCBI): domain Eukaryota; kingdom Metazoa; phylum Chordata; class Actinopteri; order Salmoniformes; family Salmonidae; genus Coregonus; species Coregonus clupeaformis. The sequence continues at coordinate 139,530 of NW_025534762.1, forward strand.
ACAGAAATGTATCCACTTTGTGACACAAACTGAAGAAGCTCAACCCTTGCTTACATTTCCAATATATATATATATATATATTGAGTCTTGTTGGGGGGGAAGAGGGCATATCCTATGTTGATTTATGACAAGTTCATTGACTAGGGCCCTATAAAATAGGCGTTGCGGACCGAATCACGGAATCCAGACATTAAACCGAAATGCAACAATATTCAAACATTTATTGAACTTAGTAAGAAATCAACTAAATCTATTCAACTTGTTAGAAAACGCATTCATTTGCCCAAGTCAATCATAAGACATGAACAAAATGCATCAGTGATTCGTATTTCCATGAACTTTCTGGAACGGCACAGGAATGCCCCTGTCTGTGTGCATGTGTGCGGTGCGCGCGTATGTCTACACTTTGTGTAGCCGTTAGCGATGATGCTAATGATAACCTTCTTCTGGTAGGGAAGGAATGGCTTTCCCCAAAACCTTCGCAAGTAAATGTTAACTACAAAGTAGCCTATGCCTGCCTGGCAGAATTATACCGTGATCATTTGCATCACTCCAGTGGCCATTTGTTCTACAGCAACACCGCTTAACCAAACAAAGGTCTCTTCCTGGTGCATGCTTGCATTTAAGGGTAACTACACCCCAAAATCTAAATGTCTTACATTTTTCCCAGACCTCACAAATGGTCACCTGATAGGGTTTAAACATTGTTGTGGACATAGAACATCCAATTGTGCTGTTTTGCTATTAAAAAGGTGTACTTTTGAGAGCGAAAACCTGCCAAAACAGGGACAAACGGTCAACGGGGAATTCTAAACGGAGAAAAGGGAACTTGGGAATGAACAGAATCAGGCAAAACATTGAAGGGATTTTATAGTGCCCTAATGGACTACAGACATTGACTGTCTCCTAGACTAAAAACAAAGGCTGCATGTACTGCCTATATTTTGAGGGAAACGCACTGTCCATTTATTTGATTTGATCAGGGCAGGGCAGCACACAAACTGCATTTAGTCCAATAACAATCCATGATATTATTAGGGTGATAAATAAAAGGCAGTTGCTCCATGACACAAGAGCACGCTCTACTGGGACAAAAGCTTACAGCACCTGGTATTCCCAGGCGGTCTCCCATCCAAGTAATAACCAGGCCCGACCATGCTTAGCTTCCGAGATCGGACGAGATCGGCGTATTCAGGCTGGTATGGCCGTAAGCGAGGTAACATCTCTTGGTACACTATATAAAGTCAATGTGTCACTCACTCTGAAAGGGACACAGAAACGTATCCACTTTGTGACACAAACTGAAGAAGCTCAACCCTTGCTTACATTTCCAAATAAAATATATATATATATATATATATATATATTTGAGTCTTGTTGGGGGGAGAGGGCATATCCTATGTTGATTTATGACAAGTTCATTGACTAGGGCCCTATAAAATAGGCGTTGCGGACCGAATCACGGAATCCAGACATTAAACCGAAATGCAACAATATTCAAACATTTATTGAACTTAGTAAGAAATCAACTAAATCTATTCAACTTGTTAGAAAACGCATTCATTTGCCCAAGTCAATCATAAGACATGAACAAAATGCATCAGTGATTCGTATTTCCATGAACTTTCTGGAACGGCACAGGAATGCCCCTGTCTGTGTGCATGTGTGCGGTGCGCGCGTATGTCTACACTTTGTGTAGCCGTTAGCGATGATGCTAATGATAACCTTCTTCTGGTAGGGAAGGAATGGCTTTCCCCAAAACCTTCGCAAGTAAATGTTAACTACAAAGTAGCCTATGCCTGCCTGGCAGAATTATACCGTGATCATTTGCATCACTCCAGTTGCCATTTGTTCTACAGCAACACCGCTTAACCAAACAAAGGTCTCTTCCTGGTGCATGCTTGCATTTAAGGGTAACTACACCCCAAAATCTAAATCTCTTAAATTTTTCCCAGACCTTACAAATGGTCACCTGATAGGGTTTAAACATTGTTGTGGACATAGAACATCCAATTGTGCTGTTTTGCTATTAAAAAGGTGTACTTTTGAGAGCGAAAACCTGCCAAAACAGGGACAAACGGTCAACGGGGAAATCTAAACGGAGAAAAGGGAACTTGGGAATTAACGGAATCAGGCAAAACATTGAAGGGATTTTATAGTGCCCTAATGGACTACAGACATTGACTGTCTCCTAGACTAAAAACAAAGGCTGCATGTACTGCCTATATTTTGAGGGAAACGCAATGTCCATTATTTGATTTGATCAGGGCAGGGCAGCACACACAAACTGCATTTAGTCCAATAACAATCCATGATATTATTAGGGTGATAAATAAAAGGCAGTTGCTCCATGACACAAGAGCACGCTCTACTGGGACAAAATGCTTACAGCACCTGGAATTCCCAGGCAGTCTCCCATCCAAGTACTAACCAGGCCCAACCCTGCTTAGCTTCCGAGATCGGACAAGATCTGGCGTATTTTTTTTTATTTTTATAATTTATTATGAAAATCAGACAATTTTACATCATTTCAATCATCATTAAAGGGTGAACAATTCACCCTTTTACAACATCAGAAAGAAAATACAATAAATCAACAATTAAAACACTCACCTAATCCAGTTAATAATTAAACACAAGTTTTCCATTAGATGAAATTCTAATAAATGTACTCCCCCACACAAATTCTTTTTCAAAGTTGCCCCCACCATATCTCTGCATTATCTCTATATTTCCCTCCAACATACTCTTAAAAAGTACCTCCACACTCACACATTTCCCTTCATAATGCCCCAAGTTCCTTCTTAGTCTTACAGCATATCGAGCATGACTTAAAACATAATTAACCAAATTAAAATTCAAAACTTTACTTTTCCCATTAATACCAAAAAGAAAAAATCTCCTCCATTCCACCCCATTAAAATCTCCTCCCCCCAATGTTTCACTAAAAGCTCCTTTAAAAACTCATGAAAACCTCTTATTCTACCGCATTCAATGAAAAAGTGCATAAAGTTTTCCACCTCTATATGACAAATGTCACATTCTCTATTAATATTTCTGTTGATTTGATGTAAGACCACATTAGTAAAAATCCTATTATGTTTTATTTTAAAATCATTGTCTTCACATTCTATGGAGTTCCCCTTTACATTAACATTCCTCCATATTGACTTCACATCCAAATCTACAAAACCTCCGACCACACTTTCTCCGAAGCAGGCACTCTTATCTCTTTTAAAATACATTTACTATAGACTGTTTTAACTTTCAAGCCTGACAAATCACATTTCACTCCACCACTTTCATACAATAAAACCGGCAAACCCCTGGCTCTCTTAACCGCCCCTGTATTTATTAAAACACCCCACTCCTTCGGAATGCACCCTAAAATTCTCTTATACATATTTTCTACTGTAGTTTTGCTTATTTCATCCTCAACCTCAACAACATTGTCATAAATAGCTTGTACCGGTAGAAACCCCGGCCTGACCTCATACAGAATATCACCAATCTGTCGCATCCCAGCTCTCATAAAATATTTACAATACAACATTGTATTATTATATTTGATCTTTGGATTCAAAAAGATAGGCTGATTTAAAATATTTTCCAAACTGTTACATTCATAAGAAATGTGTGGTAAAACCTGCCCCCAAGCCTCGAAAACTTCCTTATAAAACAAAGGTATATTTCCCAACATTTCTTGTTTTACACTCATTAATAAACCATTATCCCCTATCCTCCCAACCTCCTGCAAATACTCTGCAAAAAACTTTTTCCACCCGTAATCCAATTCCCCATATAAATACTTCCGAACCATTTTCACTCTTATTGCTATTTTCCTCACCCTTAAATCCACTAACTTCAAGCCCCCCTCCTCATAACCCGCAATCAATGTTTTAAAAGCGATTTTCGCCCCCTTCCCATCCCATAAAAATTCAACTAAAATCTTATTCATTTCAATTAAAACCCATTCTGGCACATCTAAGACATTCATGACGTGAATACAAATTGACATCAGTAAAGAATTTATAACAATAACCTTCCCCTTTAATTTTAACAACCTCCCCTTCCACATATTTACAACCTTTCTGACTTTATTTATCACCCCACTCCATGTCAAATCCCTAGCTTCTTTTTCTTTTACACCTAAAAAAACTCCTAACACCTTAAAATATTCTTTGGCCTCTTTAAAAGGAAAATTCCCCTCATTTACCTTCCCAATATACATTACAACAGACTTTTCCATATTAACTTTAGCTCCTGATGCTCTTCCATATACTTTAAAACCTTCTATTACCCTTTTTACACTGTCCTCATCTCTAACTGTTATAGTTGTGTCATCTGCATATTGGTGAATCAAACTAAATCCCCCCTGTGGAGTCTGTACACAATTAATACAATTATCCTTCTTAAGAAAAGCCGCTAAAGGCTCAGCTGATAAAACATACAATAAAGCAGATAAAGGACATCCCTGTCTCACAGATCTCTCCAGAGTAAAAGAATCAGTTAAAACCCCATTGCATTTCACCCTACTTTTTGCATTTCTATATAATAATTTAATCCACCCTATTATTTTATTACCAAAGCCAAATCTTTCCAAGACCCTAAACATAAAATCATGTTCTACTCTATCAAAAGCCTTATTTAAATCTATGCTTAAAACAATACCTCCTATCTTATCCCCATTCATTTTGTGTATCACGTCTCTAATCGTATTAATTGTGTCAGCTATATCCCTCCCAGGAACACTATAATTCTGTGTTGGTGCTATAATATCATGTAAAACTCTCTTCATCCTATTCGCTAAAATTTTGGCCAAAATCTTATAATCCACATTTAATAAACTAATTGGCCTATAATTTTCCAATTTCACCTTACTCCCTTTGTTTTTATATAAAATAGTTATCATTCCTGTCACCATTGATTCTGATACACAATCATTCTCCTCCATATAGTGATAAACCTCCAATAAAATAGGTGCTACAAGACTTTCATAAATTTTATAAAACTCTGCAATGATACCATCTACACCAGGGCTCTTATTCACCTGTAAACCCTTTATCGCATCCATCACTTCATTTACTGTAATCTTCCCATCACACATCACCTTATCTTCTCCATTAATTTTCACCTCCACACTATCTAAAATCTCCTGTACACACCCCTCATCCACCTCCCCTTTTTAAATAAGTCCTTATAAAAACTCTGCACTGTCTCTAAGATCTCTACATAATCATCTACTACTTCCCCCCTTTACATTTTCAATCTGTCTAAGATATGTTCTTCTTTGAGTACTCTTCTCTAATCCAAGAAAAAAAGAAGTGCATTTCTCCCCCTCCAAAAAATACTTTGCTTTGCTTCTTATAATGGCCCCCATACACTTATCCATGTCATATTTACTCAATTTTGCTCTCAACTCTAAAAACTTTTCTATATTATAATTAGGTTCACTGTCACACTTCCCCATTTCCTCAACCAATTTGGCTCTCAACTCATTTTCTTTTCTTTTCATCCTGCCTCTCTTTTGCCTTGCATATCTTATACTAAAACCTTTTATTTTTTCCTTAACCTTGTCCCACCATACACACTTATCCTCCCCTTTCTGCTTATCCTCCATTTCACATATTATCAAAGATTTAAGTTGTTTACAATAATCCTCATCCCCCAAATAACTCGCATTCATACACCATGTACCACCTCCTATTCTTTCTTTGTCTAAACCCACCGAGAAATTTAAACATGCATGATCACTGAGTGTTGTAAATACATACTTAACATCTTTCATACAATCCCTTAAATCTTCTTTAACTAAAATCAAATCTATTCTGGTTTGTTTTAACTCCCCCTAAAACCACCTGCCTTCTAGAAAATTCTCGTTTATCGGGATTGTCATCTCTCCATATGTCAATAAGTTTTTTCTCAACCATCATTTTCTTTAAAACCCCTCTAGATGCATCATTTCTAAAAGCAGCTCCCCTTGTCATATCTAATCTGTCCAATTTCACATTAAAATCCCCCACCACGATGCAATTTCCCACACTCCATCGTCCCACTTCAACAAATAAAACCTTGCGCTCTATTTCATTATTTGGCGCATAAACATTTATAATTCTAAACTTCATATCCATATACTCAAAATCTAAAACTAAAATCCTCCCATTATTATCATCATGTACATGTACCACTTTGTCCACCACATCCTTTCTCACTAGAATAGCAACCCCACTAGAATTCCCTCTACCATTATTAACAAAAATAAAATCCCTCCATATTTGTTTTACTTTCAATACACAATCATTGTCCCAATGCGTCTCTTGTAGGCATAAGATATCCACATTCTTCATTTGAACTATATTTTGAAATTTATCCATCGTCCTTAAACCATTTACATTTAGGGACACAAACTTAACCATTTCAAAAAATAATAAAATGAAAAGAAATACCTTCATTGTCCTCTACTTTTTGTCCTGTTTCTTTCCTCTTCTATCCTTCTTCTCCCCCGCCGTCGCTTTCCTCTTCCTGTAGCTTTCCCTTAGTTTTTCTACCTTTGCCCCTTCGTCCGTATCAGATATCTCCTCCAAGCCCATTTCGTCCAACCAACTCAAGTTCTTTACTCCCACATCCGTTGTGCTCCCCGTATCTCTCTCCGTCTCTGGTATTGTCATCAAACTCAAACTGCCCTCCATGTCTTCACCCCCTGCGGTACTCGCAGGGCCTGAGCTTTCCCCAAAAATCTGCGCGTCCCCAGTGCCTCCACCCAGCACGATCCCCCCTCCTCCTGTAAACTCCCTCTTCTCATCTCTGAGTCCAAGCTGCTCCCTATTTCGTCTGCCTTTTGCTCTTCCATCTCTCCACCTTCCTCCACATCCTCTTCCCCATCCTCTTCTTCTCCTCCCGGTGATACATCAGCTTCCATTAAGAGGTCCTGGCTCTCCTCCTCACTTACAACCTCTCCACAGTTGCACTCATCGGTTCCCTTCCGACATCCTGCGCAAACTGCCCTATCCCTCGCTCCAGCACATTCCCTCGCATAGTGTCCCTGGTTTCCGCACTTAAAACACCTAAAGTCAGGGCAGTCCTTTAAAATATGTCCAGGTTGAATACACAGGCGACATACCCTAACCTGCTTGTCATGAATCACCCTGAAATATTCACCACCCTCCATTGTCTCGAACTTAGTGGAATACGGCAAGGACTGCACGGTGTCCGTGAACTTTACCTTACAGTATCTTGTCCCATCCACGATTTCCGTCCCCGGCCAGACTCTCCTTCTGATTTCTGAGACCGCAGCTACACCCCAGATCCGCAGTTTATCCAGTATAGCTCCGTCTTCGATATAAACTGGCAAATTCATAAACGAGACTATGAGTTCGTTTGCCATCATATCTCTCGCCATTACCTTCGTGTTCTTAATCATGAACCCATCCATTAAACACTCTTTTCCATTTTCATCCCCCATCGTGACTTCATATTTCCTTTCTCCTTTTATTCTGCACCCCACCACCTTTCCGCACACATCTTTAATTGATCTTAGTAATTCCATCGTCGTTATCTTGTCTTCTCCCATCAATTCCACTGCCACTGTTCGTTCCTTGCCGTATTTTGAGCCACCTTCAGGTCCAAGTTTTGTCCGTTGCGCATTGCCTTTGTCTTTATCCGTTCCATTATTCTTTGCCATGTTGTCCGTCATTAACCAAACAGAAAAAAGTCTCAAAAACTCACCCCCAAGCAGCAGAACTGCAAGGGGGGGAAAAAACTAACTAACCTTAAACTTAATTGAATTGAAAATCAAACAAATGTCCTTCAATAAACTAAGAAACTCAAGCAAATAGTTCTCTCCCAAACACTCACTTACAGCTTAATCACCTGCACCTGTCTCACTCAACTCACCGGAAGGGCGTATTCAGGCTGGTATGGCCGTAAGCGAGGGAACAACTCTTGGTACACTATATAAAGTCAATGTGTCACTCACTCTGAAAGGGACACAGAAACGTATCCACTTTGTGACACAAACTGAAGAAGCTCAACCCTTGCTTACATTTCCAATATATATATATATATTTATATATATTTGAGTCTTGTTGGGGGGAAGAGGGCATATCCTATGTTGATTTATGACAAGTTCATTGACTAGGGCCCTATAAAATAGGCGTTGCGGATCGAATCACGGAATCCAGACATTAAACCGAAATGCAACAATATTCAAACATTTATTGAACTTAGTAAGAAATCAACTAAATCTATTCAACTTGTTAGAAAACGCATTCATTTGCCCAAGTCAATCATAAGACATGAACAAAATGCATCAGTGATTCGTATTTCCATGAACTTTCTGGCAACGGCACAGGAATGCCCCTGTCTGTGTGCATGTGTGCGGTGCGCGCGTATGTCTACACTTTGTGTAGCCGTTAGCGATGATGCTAATGATAACCTTCTTCTGGTAGGGAAGGAATGGCTTTCCCCAAAACCTTCGCAAGTAAATGTTAACTACAAAGTAGCCTATGCCTGCCTGGCAGAATTATACCGTGATCATTTGTATCACTCCAGTGGCCATTTGTTCTACAGCAACACCGCTTAACCAAACAAAGGTCTCTTCCTGGTGCACGCTTGCATTTAAGGGTAACTACACCCCAAAATCTAAATGTCTTACATTTTTCCCAGACCTCACAAATGGTCACCTGATAGGGTTTAAACATTGTTGTGGACATAGAACATCCAATTGTGCTGTTTTGCTATTAAAAATGTGTACTTTTGAGAGCGAAAACCTGCCAAAACAGGGACAAACGTTCAACGGGGAATTCTAAACGGAGAAAAGGGAACTTGGGAATTAACGGAATCAGGCAAAACATTGAAGGGATTTTATAGTGCCCTAATGGACTACAGACATTGACTGTCTCCTAGACTAAAAACAAAGGCTGCATGTACTGCCTATATTTTGAGGGAAACGCACTGTCCATTATTTGATTTGATCAGGGCAGGGCAGCACACACAAACTGCATTTAGTCCAATAACAATCCATGATATTATTAGGGTGATAAATAAAAGGCAGTTGCTCCATGACACAAGAGCACACTCTACTGGGACAAAAAGCTTACAGCACCTGGTATTCCCAAGCGGTCTCCAATCCAAGTACTAACCAGGCCCGACACTGCTTAGCTTCCGAGATCTGACGAGATCGGGAGTATTCAGGCTGGTATGGCCGTAAGCGAGGGAACAGCTCTTGGTACACTATATAAAGTCAATGTGTCACTCACTCTAAAAGGGACACAGAAACGTGTCCACTTTGTGACACAAACTGAAGAAGCTCAACCCTTGCTTACATTTCCAATATATATATATATATATATATATATATATATATATATATATATATATATATATATATGAGTCTTGTTGGGGGGAGAGGGCATATCCTATGTTGATTTATGACAAGTTCATTGACTAGGGCCCTATAAAATAGGCGTTGCGGACCGAATCACGGAATCCAGACATTAAACCGAAATGCAACAATATTCAAACATTTATTGAACTTAGTAAGAAATCAACTAAATCTATTCAACTTGTTAGAAAATGCATTAATTTGCCCAAGTCAATCATAAGACATGAACAAAATGCATCAGTGATTCGTATTTCCATGAACTTTCTGAAACGGCACAGGAATGCCCCTGTCTGTGTGCATGTGTGCGGTGCGCGCGTATGTCTACACTTTGTGTAGCCATTAGCGATGATGCTAATGATAACCTTCTTCTGGTAGGGAAGGAATGGCTTTCCCCAAAACCTTCGCAAGTAAATGTTAACTACAAAGTAGCCTATGCCTGCCTGGCAGAATTATACCGTGATCATTTGCATCACTCCAGTGGCCATTTGTTCTACAGCAACACCGCTTAACCAAACAAAGGTCTCTTCCTGGTGCACGCTTGCATTTAAGGGTAACTACACCCCCAAAATCTAAATGTCTTACATTTTTCCCAGACCTCACAAATGGTCACCTGATAGGGTTTAAACATTGTTGTGGACATAGAACATCCAATTGTGCTGTTTTGCTATTAAAAAGGTGTACTTTTGAGAGCGAAAACCTGCCAAAACAGGGACAAACGGTCAACGGGGAAATCTAAACGGAGAAAAGGGAACTTGGGAATTAACGGAATCAGGCAAAACATTGAAGGGATTGAATAGTGCCCTAATGGACTACAGACATTGACTGTCTCCTAGACTAAAAACAAAGGCTGCATGTACTGCCTATATTTTGAGGGAAACGCACTGTCCATTATTTGATTGTTTGATCAGGGCAGGGCAGCACACACAAACTGCATTTAGTCCAATAACAATCCATGATATTATTAGGGTGATAAATAAAAGGCAGTTGCTCCATGACACAAGAGCACGCTCTACTGGTACAAAATGCTTACAGCACCTGGTATTCCCAGGCAGTCTCCCATCCAAGTACTAACCAGGCCCGACCCTGCTTAGCTTCCGAGATCGGACAAGATCTGGCGTATTCAGGCTGGTATGGCCGTAAGCGAGGGAACAACTCTTGGTACACTATATAAAGTCAATGTGTCACTCACTCTGAAAGGGACACAGAAACGTATCCACTTTGTGACACAAACTGAAGAAGCTCAACCCTTGCTTACATTTCCAGTATATATTATATATATTTGAGTCTTGTTGGGGGGAAGAGGGCATATCCTATGTTGATTTATGACAAGTTCATTGACTAGGGCCCTATAAAATAGGCGTTGCGGACCGAATCACGGAATCCAGACATTAAACCGAAATTCAACAATATTCAAACATTTATTGAACTTAGTAAGAAATCAACTAAATCTATTCAACTTGTTAGAAAACGCATTCATTTGCCCAAGTCAATCATAAGACATGAACAAAATGCATCAGTGATTCGTATTTCCATGAACTTTCTGGAACGGCACAGGAATGCCCCTGTCTGTGTGCATGTGTGCGGTAGCGCGTATGTCTACACTTTGTGTAGCCGTTAGCGATGATGCTAATGATAACCTTCTTCTGGTAGGGAAGGGAATGGCTTTCCCCAAAACCTTCGCAAGTAAATGTTAACTACAAAGTAGCCTATGCCTGCCTGGCAGAATTATACCGTGATCATTTGCATCACTCCAGTGGCCATTTGTTCTACAGCAACACCGCTTAACCAAACAAAGGTCTCTTCCTGGTGCACGCTTGCATTTAAGGGTAACTACACCCCAACATCTAAATGTCTTACATTTTTCCCAGACCTCACAAATGGTCACCTGATAGGGTTTAAACATTGTTGTGGACATAGAACATCCAATTGTGCTGTTTTGCTATTAAAAAGGTGTACTTTTGAGAGCGAAAACCTGCCAAAACAGGGACAAACGGTCAACGGGGAAATCTAAACGGAGAAAAGGGAACTTGGGAATTAACGGAATCAGGCAAAACATTGAAGGGATTTTATAGTGCCCTAATGGACTACAGACATTGACTGTCTCCTAGACTAAAAACAAAGGCTGCATGTACTGCCTATATTTTGAGGGGAAACGCAATGTCCATTTGATTTGATTTGATCAGGGCAGGGCAGCACACACAAACTGCATTTAGTCCAATAACAATCCATGATATTATTAGGGTGATAAATAAAAGGCAGTTGCTCCATGACACAAGAGCACGCTCTACTGGGACAAAAAGCTTACAGCACCTGGTATTCCCAGGCGGTCTACCATCCAAGTACTAACCAGGCCCGACCCTGCTTAGCTTCCGAGATCAGACGAGATCGGGCGTATTTTATTTTATTTTTTTATTTTATTTTTAGCTTCATATTTCACATCACATCTTCACAGCTTATTTTTTACATATCATAGCTTCATATTTCACATCACATCTTATAGCTTCACAGCTTATTTTTACATATCATAGCTTCATATTTCACATCAAAGCTTCACAGCTTATTTTTACATATCATAGCTTCATATTTCACATCACATCTTCACATCTCATAGCTTCACAGCTTATTTTTACATATCATAGCTTCATATCACATCTTCACATCTCATAGCTTCACAGCTTATTTTTACATATCATAGCTTCATATTTCACATCACATCTTCACATCTCATAGCTTCACAGCTTATTTTTACATATCATAGCTTCATATTTCACATCACATCTTCACAGCTTATTTTTACATATCATAGCTTCATATTTCACATCACATCTTCACATCTCAGCATATAACACAGATTATCAGTCCACGTCATAGCTTCTTACATGCTTTTACAGCAACTGGTATTCCAAGGTGGTCCCCCATCCAAGTACTAACCAGCCCTAAACCTGCTTAGCTTCCGAGATCTGACGAGATCGGGCGTATTCAGGCTGGTATGGCCATAAGCGAGGGAACAACTCTTGGTACACTATATAAAGTCAATGTGTCACTCACTCTGAAAGGGACACAGAAACGTATCCACTTTGTGACACAAACTGAAGAAGCTCAACCCTTGCTTACATTTCCAATATATATATATATATATATATATATATATATATATATATATAAATATTTTGAGTCTTGTTGGGGGGGAAGAGGGCATATCCTATGTTGATTTATGAAAAGTTCATTGACTAGGGCCCTATAAAATAGGCGTTGCGGACCGAATCACGGAATCCAGACATTAAACCGAAATTCAACAATATTCAAACATTTATTGAACTTAGTAAGAAATCAACTAAATCTATTCAACTTGTTAGAAAACGCATTCATTTGCCCAAGTCAATCATAAGACATGAACAAAATGCATCAGTGATTCGTATTTCCATGAACTTTCTGAAACGGCACAGGAATGCCCCTGTCTGTGTGACATGTGTGCGGTGCGCGTATATCTACACTTTGTGTAGCCGTTAGCGATGATGCTAATGATAACCTTCTTCTGGTAGGGAAGGAATGGCTTTCCCCAAAACCTTCGCAAGTAAATGTTAACTACAAAGTAGCCTATGCCTGCCTGGCAGAATTATACCATGATCATTTGCATCACTCCAGTGGCCATTTGTTCTACAGCAACACCGCTTAACCAAACAAAGGTCTCTTCCTGGTGCACGCTTGCATTTAAGGGTAACTACACCCCAAAATCTAAATTTCTTACATTTTTCCCAGACCTCACAAATGGTCACCTGATAGGGTTTAAACATTGTTGTGGACATAGAACATCCAATTGTGCTGTTTTGCTATTAAAAAGGTGTACTTTTGAGAGCGAAAACCTGCCAAAACAGGGACAACGGTCAACGGGAAATCTAAACGAAAAAGGGAACTTGGGAATTAACGGAATCAGGCAAAACATTGAAGGGATTTTATAGTGCCCTAATGGACTACAGACATTGACTGTCTCCTAGACTAAAAACAAAGGCTGCATGTACTGCCTATATTTTGGGAAAGCACTGTCCATTATTTGATTTGATCAGGGCAGGGCAGCACACACAAACTGCATTTAGTCCAATAACAATCCATGATATTATTAGGGTGATAAATAAAAGGCAGTTGCTCCATGACACAAGAGCACGCTCTACTGGGACAAAAAGCATACAGCACCTGGTATTCCCAGGCGGTCTCCCATCCAAGTACTGACCAGGCCCGCCCCTGTTAGCTTCCAGATCGGACGAGATCGGGCGTATTCAGGCTGGTATGACCGTAAGCAGGGAACAACTCTTGGTACACTATATAAAGTCAATGTGTCACTCACTGAAAGGGACACAGAAACGTATCCACTTTGTGACACAAACTGAAGAAGCTCAACCCTTGCTTACATTTCCAATATATATATATATATGTATATATATATATATATATATATATATATATATATATATATATATATATTTGAGTCTTGTTGGGGGGGAGAGGGCATATCCTATGTTGATTTATGACAAGTTCATTGACTAGGGCCCTATAAAATAGGGCGTTGGACCGAATCACGGAATCCAGACATTAAACCAAATTCAACAATATTCAAACATTTATTGAACTTAGTAAGAAATCAACTAAATCTATTCAACTTGTTAGAGAACGCATTCATTTGCCCAAGTCAATCATAAGACATGAACAAAATGCATCAGTGATTCGTATTTCCATGAACTTTCTGAAGCGGCACAGGAATGCCCCTGTCTGTGTGCATGTGTGCGGTGCGCGCGTATATCTACACTTTGTGTAGCCGTTAGCGATGATGCTAATGATAACCTTCTTCTGGTAGGGAAGGAATGGCTTTCCCAAAACCTTCGCAAGTAAATGTTAACTACAAAGTAGCCTATGCCTGCCTGGCAGAATTATACCGTGATCATTTGCATCACTCCAGTGGCCATTTGTTCTACAACAACACCGCTCTAACCAAACAAAGGTCTCTTCCTGGTGCACGCGCATTTAAGGGTAACTACACCCCCAAAATCTAAATGTCTTACATTTTTCCCAGACCTCACAAATGGTCACCTGATAGGGTTTAAACATTGTTGTGGACATAGAACATCCAATTGTGCTGTTTGCTATTAAAAGGTGTACTTTTGAGGCGTAAAACCTGCCAAAACAGGGACAAACGGTCAACGGGGAAATCTAAACGGAGAAAAGGGAACTTGGGAATTAACGGAATCAGGCAAAACATTGAAGGGATTTTATAGTGCCTAATGGACTACAGACATTGACTGTCTCCTAGACTAATAACAAAGGCTGCATGTACTGCCTATATTTTGAGGGAAACGCACTGTCCATTATTTGATTTGATCAGGGCAGGGCAGCACACAAACTGCATTTAGTCCAATAACAATCCATGATATTATTAGGGTGATAAATAAAAGGCAGTTGCCCACTCCATGACACAAGAGCACGCTCTACTGGGACAAAAGCTTACAGCACCTGGTATTCCCAGGCAGTCTCCCATCAGGTACTAACCAGGCCCAACCCTGCTTAGCTTCCGGATCGGACGAGATCAGGCGTATTTTTTAAATATTTTCTTATTAAACAATTTATCAATCATTAGGGTGGACATTCTTGCTACAATATCAAGAAAATGCAAAATCAACAATTAAAACATACCTAATCAGTTAATAATTAAACACAGTTTTCCATTATGAATTCTAATAAATGTAACTCCCCACACAACATTCTTTTCAAAGTTGCCCCACCATATCTCTGCATTATCTCTATATTTCCTCCAACATGCTACCAAAATGCCCTCTCCATTCTTCTCAATGCTGAAGTTCCTTCTTAGTCTTACAAGCATATGAGCATGACTTAAAACATAATTAACCAATTAAATTAAAACTTTA
>NW_025534763.1:0-15000 GCF_020615455.1 Coregonus clupeaformis
ACACGCACACATGCAGTATGCCTAGAACCCATGGGTTCCTTTCTTCTCATGCAGAAATTTAATTTAATTTTTTGAAATGTAACATTTGTTTAACTTTCTCTTTCATTCTCCCTCCTCCCTCCCTCCCTCCCTCCCTCCCTCCCTCCCTCCCTCCCTCCCTCCCTCCCTCCTCCCTCCCTCCCTCCCTCCTCCCTCTCTCCCTCTCCCTCCCTCCCCCTCCTCCAGAGGTATGTTTCTAGACACCATCCTCCCCTCTAGAGATGAGAATGGAATCCGTCCTGCCATTGGCCAGAGAACCAGACTCAGTAAAGGAGACACCACCCAGGCCAGGAAGCTCTACAGATGCCCCGGTAGGTCTGGGGAGTGTGTGTGTATCTTAACAACCTTTTTCAACCTTTCTCATACAGGGACTCTGATCTCCTTCCAACGTGTCAGTCAGTCAGATAGCAGAAGAAATGTGTGTGTGTTTTCTCCAGCCAGTAAGGTTCCACAGAGATGGTGATGTGTTTCCTCCAGCCAGTAAGGTTCCCCAGAGATGGTGATGTGTTTCCTCCAGTCAGTAAGGTTCCCCAGAGATGGTGATGTGTTTCCTCCAGCCAGTAAGGTTCCACAGAGATGGTGATGTGTTTCCTCCAGCCAGTAAGGTTCCCCAGAGATGGTGATGTGTTTCCTCCAGTCAGTAAGGTTCCACAGAGATGGTGATGTGTTTCCTCCAGCCAGTAAGGTTCCACAGAGATGGTGATGTGTTTCCTCCAGCCAGTAAGGTTCCCCAGAGATGGTGATGTGTTTCCTCCAGTCAGTAAGGTTCCACAGAGATGGTGATGTGTTTCCTCCAGTCAGTAAGGTTCCACAGAGATGGTGATGTGTTTCCTCCAGCCAGTAAGGTTCCCCAGAGATGGTGATGTGTTTCCTCCAGTCAGTAAGGTTCCACAGAGATGGTGATGTGTTTCCTCCAGTCAGTAAGGTTCCACAGAGATGGTGATGTGTTTCCTCCAGCCAGTAAAGTTCCACAGAGATTGTGATGTGTTTCCTATTGAATTTACCACAGATGGACTCCAATCAAGTTGTAGAAACATCTCAAGGATGATCAATGGAAACAGGATGCACCTGAGCTCAATTTCTAAAATTTCTAAAAACCTGTTTTCGCTTTGTAATTATGGGGTATTGTGTGTGGATTGATGAGGAAAATGTAATATAATCCATTTTAGAATATGGCAGTAATCTAACAAAATGTGGAAAAAGTCAAGGGGTCTGAATACTTTCCGAATGCACTGTATATATTGAAGAGGGTGGGGCTCAAGCTGCATCCCTGTCTCACCCCACGGCCCTGTGGAAAGGAAAGTGTGTTTTTTTTGCCAATTTTAACTGCACACTTGTTGTTTGTGTATATTGATTTTATAATGTCGTATGTTTTTCCCCAACACCACTTTCCATCAATTTGTATATCAGACCCTCATGACAAATTGAGTCAAAAGCTTTTTTTAAATCGACAAAGCATGAGAAGAGTTTGCCTTTGTTTTGTTTTGTTTGTTTGTCAATTAGGGTGTGCAGGGTGAATACGTGGTCTGTCGTACGGTAATTTGGTAAAAAGCCAATTTGACATTTGCTTAGTACATTATTTTCACAGAGGATATGTACGAGTCTGCTGTTAATGATAATGCAGAGGATTTCTCTAGGTTGGTTTTTACGCATATCCCACGGTAGTTATTGGGGTAAAATTTGTCTCCACTTTTGTGGATTGGGGTGATCAGTCCTTGGTTCCAAATATTGGGGAAGATGCCAGAGCTAAGGATGATGTTAAAGAGTTTAAGTATAGCCAATTGGAATTTGTGGTCTGTATATTTTTTTTTTCAATTTAAAGTTTTATTAAGTTTTCAATCAACCAACCAAACACATTCCACATTCACAGATGTGAATAAAAATAAATAAATAATAATAATAATAATAATAAAAAATTGTTTTATATATGTATATATATATATACATACATATATACAGGTAAAAGTCAGTAAATTAGAATATTTTGAAAAACTTGATTTATTTCAGTAATTGCATTCAAAAGGTGTAACTTGTACATTATATTTATTCATTGCACACAGACTGATGCATTCAAATGTTTATTTCATTTAATTTTGATGATTTGAAGTGGCAACAAATGAAAATCCAAAATTCCGTGTGTCCAAAATTAGAATATTACTTAAGGCTAATACAAAAAGGGATTTTTTAGAAATGTTGGCCAACTGAAAAGTATGAAAATGAAAAATATGAGCATGTACAATACTCAATACTTGGTTGGAGCTCCTTTTGCCTCAATTACTGCATTAATGCGGCGTGGCATGGAGTCGATGAGTTTCTGGCACTGCTCAGGTGTTATGAGAGCCCAGGTTGCTCTGATAGTGGCCTTCAACTCTTCTGCGTTGTTGGGTCTGGCATTCTGCATCTTCCTTTTCACAATACCCCACAGATTTTCTATGGGGCTAAGGTCAGGGAGTTGGCTGGCCAATTTAGAACAGAAATACCATGGTCCATAAACCAGGCACGGGTAGATTTTTTGCGCTGTGTGCAGGCGCCAAGTCCTGTTGGAACCTGAAATCTCCATCTCCATAGAGCAGGTCAGCAGCAGGAAGCATGAAGTGCTCTAAAACTTGCTGGTAGACGGCTGCGTTGACCCTGGATCTCAGGAAACAGAGTGGACCCGACACCAGCAGATGACATGGCACCCCAAACCATCACTGATGGTGGAAACTTTACACTAGACTTCAGGCAACGTGGATCCTGTGCCTCTCCTGTCTTCCTCCAGACTCTGGGACCTCGATTTCCAAAGGAAATGCAAAATTTGCTTTCGTCAGAAAACATGACTTTAGACCACTCAGCAGCAGTCCAGCTCTTTTTTCCTTAGCCCAGGTGAGACGCTTTTCGCTGTTTCTTGGTCAACAGTGGCTTGACACGAGGTATGCGGCAGTTGAAACCCATGTCTTTCAAGCGTCTCTTGGTGGTGGATCTTGAAGCCCTGACTCCAGCAGCTGTCCACTCCTTGTGAATCTCCCCCACATTTTGAATGGGTTTTTTTCACAATCTTGACTAGGCGCGGTGATCCCTATCGCTTGTACACTTTTTCTGACCACAGTTTTTCCTTCCCTTTGCCTCTCTATTAATGTGTTTGGACACAGAGCTCTGAGAACAGCCAGCCTCTTCTGCAATAACCTTTTGTGTCTTTCCCTCCTTGTGCAATGTGTCGATGGTCGCCTTTTGGACAGCTGTCAAATCTGAAGTCTTCCCCATGTTTGTGTAGGCTTCAGAACTGGACCTGAGAGACCATTTAAAGCCCTTTGCAGGTGTTTTGAGTTAATCAGCTGATTAGTTTGTGGCACCAGGTGTCTTCAAAATGTAACCCTTACACAATATTCTAATTTTGTGACACACGGAATTTTGGATTTTCATTTGTTGCCACTTCAAATCATCAAAATTAAATGAAATAAACATTTGAATGCATCAGTCTGTGTGCAATGAATAAATATAATGTACAAGTTACACCTTTTGAATGCAATTACTGAAATAAATCAAGTTTTTCAAAATATTCTAATTTACTGACTTTTACCTGTATACATACATACATACATACATACATACATACATACATACATACATACATACATACATACACACACAAATAATAATTATAACAAAATTTAAATTATAGAACTTGCAGCAGCACTATCAAGGTTCTTATTAGCTATTTCCAGCCTTAGCTGAGATGACGAGCCAATAATTAGTTTTTAGGTTTTACAGCACCTTACACAACACGCATCTGCCCATCTCCCTGATTCCCCCATTCACTCTGTCCAATTTGAAATATAGTTGAGTAGTGGAGACCAGAGTCTATCAAACTTGGGCTGTCTCTTGTGGAGGTCATAAGTGAGCTTTTCAAGAGGGAGAAAGTCAACAATCTGGTCAATCCACATTTTAAATGTAGGAGAAGTATTAGAGGCCCACAATAGAAGAATACATTTCTTAGCAAAGTATGTAATGGTCATGAGCAAATTTTCTCTGTCAGGATCAAGAACAAAGTCCTGCTGGGCATTAAGAAGATAGAGACACGGGGTCATATCAAACTGTACATCTAGTATTTTCTGTGCAGCAGTATGTATAGATTGCCAAAATCTGGCAATCTCTCTGCAGCTCAAAATACATGCATATAGGTTCCACTTTCAGAGGTACATCTATTACAATTAGGAGAAATGTCTGTTTTCATTTTATGGAGTCTCAGGGGGAGTGTAATAAAATTTGTACAAAAATTTGTAATTAGATTCTTTCATTTTTACATTAGTAGAGGAGCAGTATACCCTGTCGCAAACCTCCGCCCATAACTCATCACTGATAGTCAGACCAAGGTCCTTTTCCCATATTATTTTCAAAGGAGTAAGGAGGATCCTCCTTTCTCAGAAAGGAGTCTATAGATATAGGATATTTTGCCTTTAATGGATTGTGCTGTGACAAGAAGGGTTTCAACTTCATTCAACTGAGTTCTAAACCTCCTCTTGGAAGTAAATGAGGAGATGACATGTCTAATTTGTAGATATTTAAAAAAATGGGATCTTGGCACATTGAATTCATTGCAGAGCTCTTGAAAGGATTTCAGTGTAGTGGTCTTCTGATGAAATAGGTCTGAAAGGTCCTGATTCCTAGAGTATGCCAAAGATTAAAGTTGGCATCTCTCAGGGCTTTTGGCAGTCTGGGTTGCCTACTATAGGCGAGTGAGAACATATTTGGGAGGAGATGCCCAAGTATTTCTTACAGTCCCTCCACGCTCGTAGGGTACTGTAAATCACAAATGTTTTGGCTATGTTGCCCACTTCACTAAAGTTATCAATGAATATAGTTGAGCTTAGTGGCAATGAACCACAAGATTGGGCTTCTATCTGGCTCCACGTTGACTCTTGTCTGTTTGTGATCCATGTTAGCATGTTGCGGATTTGGGCAGACCAGTAGTACAATTGAAGGGGGAGGGAAGGGCAAGACCACCCTTAGATTCAGGTTTCGATAGAGTGGAAAGCTTGATCCTAGGGTTTTTTATTGCCCCATATAAATTTGGTGATGCTTTGGTTAATTGTTTTGAAAAAGGAAGCTGGGAGATAGCATGGGAGCATCTGAAATAAATAGTTCAGTCTAGGGGAGGATGTTCATACGGATTACATTAATTCTTCCTACTAAGCTAATTGGGAGGGAGATCCAGGTTTGGAGGTTGTTCTTGATTTGATCCAGGAGTGGAAGATAATTCTCTTTGAAAAGCCTATTCAGATCTGGTGTTTGAATATCCCAAGGTATTGAAACCCCTGTGTCTTCCATTGGAATGGGCATAGTGTCTTCATAGAACTGGTGAGTATAATATTGAGAGGGCAGACAGTGGATTTGTTAAAATTAATCTTATAACCTGAAAACGTGCCATACTGAGCAATTGTATCTAAGATGGGAGGAAGGGATTTCTCAGGGTTGGATATGTAGAGCAAGACATCATCCGCGTAGCGAAATCTTGTGCTGCAGGCCGCCTGCAGGAACACCCATAATACTTGGATTGCTCCTTATCAACTCTGCCAGAGGCTCCGCCCCCAACAAGTAGAGCAGGGGGGACAGGCGAGCACCCCTTGTCTTGTGCCCCGTCCCAAAGGGAATCTGTCAGAGTTCAGTCCGTTAGTAGTCACCATGGCATTTGGATGAGAGTATAGTGATTTGATCCATTTAATAAAGTTTGGGCCCATGTTGAACTTCTCTAAGACTGAGAACAGAAAGCTCCACTCCATCCTGTCGACGCCTTCTCAGCATCCAGTGAAGCCAGCAGGACAGGGGTCTTCTGTGCGTTTACTTGATCAATAATATCAAAAAGGCGGCGAATGTTATCAGAAGAGTATCTGTCTCTAATAAATCCCGTCTGGTCCGCTTTTATTATTTTGGGAAGAAGAGTGTTTAGTCTTTTGGCGAGCAATTTGGTGATTATTTTGTAGTCGAAATCCAACAAGCTTATGGGCCGGAAGGAGGAGCAGGATAGGGGATCCTTGTCTTTTTGAGCAACACTGTAATGCGAGCTGTGTGCATTGAGTCTGGGAGAACTCCGTTTTTGCAAAAATCCTCCAGCATTGGCATGAAAATAGGGCTAAGCTGGGGCCAAAAAGCTTTGTAGAACTCTCTGGGAATCCATCTGGGCCTGGGGACTTGTTAGGTGGCATGGAGGTAATTGCCTCCAGGATCTCCTCAGGAGTGAAGGGGGAGTTGAGATCTTCTTGGTCGGTCTCTGATAGTTTAGGTAGCGAGATTCCCTCTAGGAAGGAGTGGAGTTCTGCCTCCGTGTGTTTTCTCTCAGAGGTATATAGTTTGCAGTAAAAATCATGAAAAGTTAAATTGATCTTTTTTTGGATCATATGTGACCTCATCCTCAGCTGTTCGGATAGCCATAATTGTAGCGCTCTGACTGCTCTTTTTTTAATTGATAAGCAAGCAATCTACTAGGCCTATTGCTATACTCATGGTATTTCTGTTTAGTAAAGAAAACTTTTTTTTATCTCCGAGTATAGTCCAAATTCAGTTTGGCTTTGGCTGCTTTAAGTTGACTCCAGGAGGTGCTGTCTGGGGATTGTTTATGTACTTTTTCACAGCGTTCCAGCTCCCTCTCCAGATCTAGCCTGTGTGCTTCCATTGCTTTTTTCTTAGAGGAAGCATATGCAATTAGATGACCTCTTAGTGTGGCTTTAGCAGCGTCCCCACATTGTGGCCGGAGAAACAGGAGAATCTTTGTTGTCTTGTGTGTAGTTGTCTATCCATGTAGTTACCAATGTATGGAATGCTTCGTTTGATAGCATGGAGGTGTTGAATTTCCAGCTCTTTGATCTCGGGATGTTTTTGCAGAGGTCAAAGCGGAGGTGGACAAAGGCGTGATCCGAAGCGCTATGGGTCCGATTGTACACGTGGCTGAATTTATGAAACTCTTTGGGATAAAAATGTAATCTATACGGGAGTAGGTGTTATGGACATTAGAGTAGTATGTATAGTCCATAGCTGAGCTATTAGTCTCTCTCCAGATATCTATCAGTCCCATCTCTTTAGTAAGAGAGTTCAACATCTTTGCAGATCTAGGATTTGTGGTGGTGATTTGAGATTATTTGTCTAGGGTTGGGTTCAAGGTACAATTAAAATCTCCGCCAACACTCCAAAGGAAACACAATGCTCATTGAACAGAGTTATCATTTTCGACATAAAAGCAGGAGTATCTGTGTTAGGGGCGTATATGTTTAAGATAGTAATTGGTTGCCCATACAGTGACCCAGTTATCAAGATAAATCTCCCCTCCGGATCAGATATGTTTTTTGTCAATTATGAATGGAACATTCTTATGGATAAGTATTGCTGTACCTCTACTGTTGGATTTGAAAGATGAGAAATACACCTGTCCCACCCAAGCTCTGCGGAGTTTGGCATGTTCAGCATCACAGAGGTGTGTCTCTTGCAATAGCGCGATGTCTGCTTTTTCCGTTTTTAGAGCACATAGTATCTTTTTCCGTTTTATTGCATGGCCTAGACCGTGGCAGTTCCATGTCAATATATTTAAGGTACTAGTCATCGTCATCGAACAGTAATCGAACTTTAGTGCAAGTCATCTCTGGGTAAAGGTGGATCGTAGTTACAGCTGCGTTCACATAAAAGGAAAATAAATGGTTTACATAAAATAACAATCTCTGAACACCCCAGCCGAGTTCCCAAACAACTCGACATATCCCGTTGGATCTATTACCTCCCCGCTCAGTCACAATTCTGTGTTCCAACAAAAAAAAAGACCGGGAACAGTTAGCAACGCACAACGTCTCCCCCTCCCCACCAAAGAAATGCCTCATCCTTTTGGATATCGGCTATATGTTGTCTTACCTCCTTTAGTAATAACAGTAATCGCATTAATCGCATTTAGTCAATGGTCCATTTCTCATTGACCGGGGTTGTCTTTCAAAAAACGTTTTGCCTCTTCGGGAGTTTTGAAGTGTCGCAGGGCTCCTTGGTGAAGAATCCTGAGCTCGTTTGGGTATTTGAATCCCCTAAAGATGCCTCGGTCAATGGAGCATTTCTTCACCTCGTCAAACTCTCGGCGCTTTCGGCGTATTCCAGCTGACAGGTCCTGGAGTAAGGTGAGTTTGGCGTTTCCCACTGTAATGGTGTTGGTTTTCGCCGCCTGTAGGACTCGTTCCTTGTCGGTGAATCTCAGGAAACGTATGGTGATTGGGCGCGGTGGTTGTCTGGCTGCTGGTGGGGGCCTCAGTGCTCGGTGAGCTCTCTCGAGTTCTATGGGCCTGTCGGTGGACAGGTGGAGCCACTCGGGAAGTTTGTCTTGCAGGTAGCGGATCAGTGGCATGTTTCCCTCTTCTTTTTCGCCCAGATTTAATAGAACACAATTATTCCCTTCGCCCCCTGTTTTCCAGGTCCTCTGTTTTCTCTTCCAGCTGCTCTATTTTTTTTTTAGCATATGCTATTGTTTCCATGGCGTCTGTCAATAAGTTTTCCGTGGATAGGATTCGCCCCTCTGCCTCGTCCAGGCGCCCGCGTTTATGGTTATCTTGTTGTTTATGTCAGGCAAGGCATTTTCCAGGATTGTCACCTTGCCCCCTATCGCACTGAGCTGAGCGTTAATGGCATCTAGTTTAGTGTTGAGTTCTGTACGTTGGGATCTCAGCTCAGGAAAAGATGTCTTCGACAGAGTGCGAGGTTGGCATTCGTTGGGCCTCGGGGGACGGGTCCTCTTTCTCCTGGCTAATGGCGCTAGCTTTTTCTGAAGCTAGCTGCTTCTTGGAGGCTTTTTCCGTCGCTAGTACTGAGTTCCGGGAAAAATGTCACCTGTAGTGTTGCCTTTTGAAGCCGCCATGACCTTTTTGACTAAAGCTAAATGAGTTTAAACTTGAAGTGGAGGTAAGATTAGGAATTGGAAACTACTTGTGCGGAGCTCCTAGTTCATGCGGCCATCTCGTTCAAGGGTCACGTGATCCCGGTCTGTATATTTTATCATTTCATTTAGGATACCATCAACACCACAGGCCTTTTTGGGTTAGAGCGTTTGTATTTTGTCCTCTAGTTCATTCAATTTTATTTGAGAATCCAGTGGGTTAATAGTTGATTCTAAGATTCGTATTTGATCATGTAATATGTTTTTGCTGTTTGTTCAAGAACTGTGCTATTTTGTAAGTTTTTTTCCCATTGTTTGTAACGTATTTTGTACATAATGTTGCTGCTACCGTCTCTTATGACCGAAAAATAGCTTCTAGACATCAGAACAGCGATTACTCATCTCGAACTGGACGAAGATTTTTTCTTTAATGAGTCCGACGCGATTTGATATTCTGCTTCCCCCGAGACCAGGCCCAAATCCCAGACATTCGCGTGAAGGAAAGACGGAAATACAGGGGGCGGAGGTCGGGGTGCCTTGTGAGAATTCGTTGGGAGAGTGGGTAAACCGCCTCTACCATCCATTCTATTGGCCAAGAATATCCTACCAACGGGATATTAAAAACTGTAATACCTTATGTTTCACCGAGTTGTGGCTGAACAACAACACAGATAATATAGAGTTGGCTGGGTTTTCCGTGCATCGGCAGGACAGAACAGCTACGTCTGGTAAGACGAGGGGCGGGGGTGTGTGTCTATTTGTCAATAACAGCTGGTGTCTAATATTAAAGAAGTCTCGAGGTATTGCTCGCCTGAGGTAGAGTACCTCATGATAAGTTGTAGACCCACTATCTACCAAGAGAGTTCTCATCTATATTATTCGTGAGCTTCGTCTATTTACCACCACAAACCGACGCTGGCACTAAGACCGCACTCAACGAGCTCTATAAGGCCATAAGCATACAAGAAAATGCTCATCCAGAAGCGGCGCTCCTAGTGGCCGGGGACTTTAATGCAGGCAAACTTAAATCTGTTTTACCAAATTTCTACCAGCATATCAAAAAAAAAACTCTAGACCACCTTTACTCCACACACAGAGATGCGTACAAAGCTCTCCCTCGTCCTCCATTTGGCAAATTTGACCATAATTATATCCTCCTAATTCCTGCTTACAAGCAAAAACTAAAGCAGGAAGTACCAGTGACTCGCTCAATGCGGAAGTGGTCAGACGGAGAGTATTCAGACCCCTTGACTTTTCCACATTTTGTTACATTACAGCCTTATTCTAAAATGGATTAAATTAAAAATGTTCCTCATCAATTCACACACAATACCCCATAATTACAAAGCGAAAACAGGTTTTTAGAAATACAGGACCTATATACTAGGCGGTGTCAGAGGAAGGCCCAAAAAATTGTCAAAGACTCCAGTCACCCAAATTATAGACTGTTCTCTCTGCTGTCGCACGGCAAGCGGTACCGGAGCGCCAAGTCTAGGTCCAAAGGGCTCCTTAACAGCTTCTACCCTCAAGCCATAAGACCGCTGAACAATTAATGAAATGGACTATTTACTTTACCCCTACCTACATGTACAAATTACCTCGACTAACCTGTACCCCGGACATTGACTCGGTACCGGTACCCCTGTATATAGCCTCGTTATTACCTCGACTAACCTGTACCCCGCACATTGACTCGGGTACCGGTACCCCCTGTATATAGCCTCATTATTACCTGGACTAACCTGTACCCCCGGACATTGACTCGGTACGGTACCCCCTGTATATAGCCTCATTATTACCTGGACTAACCTGTACCCCCGGACATTGACTCGGTACCGGTACCCCCTGTATATAGCCTCATTATTACCTGGACTAACCTGTACCCCCGGACATTGACTCGTGCACGGTACCCCCTGTATATAGTCTCATTATTACCTGGACTAACCTGTACCCCCGTACATTGACTCGGTACCGGTACCCCCTGTATATAGCCTCATTATTACCTGGACTAACCTGTACCCCCGTACATTGACTCGGTACCGGTACAACCTGTATATAGCCTCGTTATTGTTACTTTATTCTGTTACTTTTTATTTCATTTTTTACTTTAGTTTATTTAGTAAATATTTTCTTAACACAATTTCTTGAACTGCATTGTTGGTTAAGGGCTTGTAAGTAAGCATTTCACGGTAAGGTCTACACCTGTTGTATTCGGCGCATGTGACAAATACAATTTGATTGGATTTGAAAAAGATTGGAGAAGTGGTTTTACCCATATATCTCCATTTTGGATAGATAGCTCTTCGTGTTGTTGTTTGTTTAGTGTTTTCCAATTTTCCCAGAAGTGGTTAGAGTCTATGGATTCTTGAATTACATTGAGCTGATTTCTGACGTGCTGTTCCTTCTTTTTCCGTAGTGTATTTCTGTATTGTTTTAGTGATTCACCGTTGTGAAGGCGTAGGCTCAGGTTTTCTGGGTCTCTATGTTTTTGGTTGAATAGGTTTCTCAATTTCTTTCTTAGGTTTTTGCATTCTTCATCAAACCATTTGTCATTGTTTTTAATTTTTTTTAGGTTGTCGGCTTGACATTTTTTTATTTGATAGGGAAGCTGTCTTGTTTATTACACACACCTGGTTCATGTCCCCTCATCAGTACCTGTATAAGTGTTCCCTCTGCCCCCCTTGTCTTTGTGTGTGATTGGTTATTGTGCAGAGTAGTGGAGCTCGGTGGAGCTCCATTGTGTTTTGCATCGCCGGGTTATTCACCCGTGTGCCTTGTTGTTTTCCAGGGTTATTCACCCGTGTGCCTTGTTGTTTTCCAGTGTTTTACACGTTGCTGCGTACCGCCGGGTTATTCACCCGTGTGCCTTGTTGTTTTCCAGTGTTTTACACGTTGCTGCGTACCGCCGGGTTATTCACCCGTGTGCCTTGTTGTTTTCCAGTGTTTTACACGTTGCTGCGTACCGCTGTGTTACGAAATAAACCATTTTATTTCTGTGATTTACCCTCCTGCGCCTGACTCCTTCATAATCACCATCACAGTTGCCTAATAGTTTTTTTGGTAGGTTTCTACACTACTTTCCTTCCATCAATAGCATTTCTTAATATTATTCAGTTCCTTTGGCTTTGATGCCTCATGATTGAGTACTGCTCTGTTCAAGTAGATTGTGATTTTGCTTTGATCTGATAGGGGTGTCAGTGGGCTGATTGTGAGCTGTCTGAGGGATTCTGGGTTGAGGTCGTGATAAAGTAGTCTACAGTATATTTACATTTACATTTTCGTCATTTAGCAGACGCTCTTATCCAGAGCGACGTACAAATTGGTGCATTCACCTTATGATAGCCAGTGGGACAACCACTTTACAATATATCCATTTTTTTTTTGGGGGGTGGGGGGATGGAGAAGCTGTCTTCATTAAAGTATGGGGATTCTATTGGGGGATATACTGTAGGTAGCACACATGAGGACCTTTTTCTCTGTTGAGATAATTTCCTTATTAATTTCTAGCCAGATGTAAAATGTTCCTGTTTTGACTAATTTAATGGAGTGGGTTAGGTCTACTCTATGGCAAATTAGCATAACCCCTGAGTCTCTCTCTCTCTCTCTCTCTCTCTCTCTCTCTCTCTCTCTCTCTCTCTCTCTCTCTCTCTCTCTCTCTCTCTCTCTCTCTCTCTCTCTCTCTCTCTCTCTCTGTCTCTCTGTCTCTGTCTCTGTCTCTGTCTCTGTCTCTCTCTCTCTCTCTCTCTCTCTCTCTCTCTCTCTCTCTCTCTCTCTCTCTCTCTCTCTCTCTCTCTCTCTCTCTCTCTCCCTGTCTCATCCTCTGTCTCTCGCTCTGTCTCTCTCTCCCTTTGTCTCTCCCTCTGTCTCTCTCTCTCTCTGTCTCTCCCTTTGTCTCTCTCTCTCTCTCTCTCTCTCTCTCTCTCTCTCTCTCTCTCTCTCTCTCTCTCTCTCTCTCTCTCTCTCTCTCTCTCTCTCTCCCTGTCTCATCCTCTGTCTCTCGCTCTGTCTCTCTCTCCCTCTGTCTCTCCCTCTGTCTCTCTCTCTCTCTGTCTCTCTCTCGTTTTCTCTCTCTCTAAGGATCATCCTCCCTTTCTCGCTCTCCTCCCTCTCTCCCTACGTGACCTGCAGACTGTGAAAGACCATGTGTCACCAATAGACTAATGAGCTTTAATGCTGAAAAATTATATTCTAACATTCTATTCTAACATTTCTATTCTAACATTCTATTCTAACAGTTTATTCTAACATTATATTCTAACATTATATTCTGACATTCTATTCTAACATTCTATTCTAACATTCTATTCTAACATTCTATTCTAACATTCTGTTCTAACATTCTATTCTAACATTCTATTCTAACATTATATTCTAACATTCTATTCTAACATTCTATTATGACATTCTATTCTAACATTCTATTCTAACATTCTATTCTAACTTTCTATTCTAACATTCTATTCTAACATTCTATTCTGACATTCTATTATGACATTCTATTCTAACATTCTATTCTAACATTCTATTCTAACATTATATTCTAACATTCTATTGAAACTACTTTGGCTCAACATCTGCACGTACTGTCCTGATGTCTGTGTATAAGATGTGTGAGTGAGCATGCATGTGTGCGTGTGGTGGACCCAGCTGTATTCCTGTCCTTATAAGGTCATATGTGACGACTGACAGATGAGCCGGGCCCTAGGGCACGCTGGGTAAAAACAGCATGCATGATGGGAGAGCAGGGCACATGTGGCTCAACTCCCTACGAGAGAGATGGAGGGAGAGATGGATGGACAGATGGAGAGAGAGATGGAGAGAGATGGAGGGACAGTTGGATGGAGAGAAGGAGATATGGAGGGAGAGATGGAGAGAGAGATGGGTTGTAGAGGTGGAGGGAGAGATAGGAAGTAGAGATGTGAAAGATAGAGAGAGAGATGGGATATAGAGATGTGAAAGATATAGAGAGAGATGGAAGTAGAGATGTGAAAGATAGAGAGACAGATGGAAGTAGAGATGTGAAAGATAGAGATGGAAGTAGAGATGTGAAAGATAGAGAGAGATGGAAGTAGAGATGTGAAAGATAGAGAGAGATGGAAGTAGAGATGTGAAAGATAGAGAGAGATGGAAGTAGAGATGTGGAAGATAGAGAGATGGAAGTAGAGATATGAAAGATAGAGAGAGATGGAAGTAGAGATGTGAAAGATAGAGAGAGATGGAAGTAGAGATGTGAAAGATAGAGAGATGGAAGTAGAGATGTGAAAGATAGAGAGAGAGATGGAAGTAGAGATGTGAAAGATAGAGAGAGAGATGGAAGTAGAGATGTGAAAGATAGAGAGAGAGAGATGGAAGTAGAGATGTGAAAGATAGAGAGAGATGGAAGTAGAGATGTGAAAGATAGAGAGAGATGGAAGTAGAGATGTGAAAGATAGAGAGATGGAAGTAGAGATGTGAAAGATAGAGAGAGAGATGGAAGTAGAGATGTGAAAGATAGAGAGAGAGATGGAAGTAGAGATGTGAAAGATAGAGAGAGATGGAAGTAGAGATGTGAAAGATAGAGAGAGAGATGGAAGTAGAGATGTGGAAGATAGAGAGAGAGATGGAAGTAGAGATGTGAAAGATAGAGAGAGAGATGGAAGTAGAGATGTGGAAGATAGAGAGAGAGATGGAAGTAGGGATGTGAAAGATAGAGAGAGAGATGGAAGTAGAGATGTGAAAGATAGAGAGAGAGATGGAAGTAGAGATGTGAAAGATAGAGAGAGAGATGGAAGTAGAGATGTATAAGATAGAGAGAGAGATGGAAGTAGAGATGTATAAGATAGAGAGAGAGATGGAAGTAGAGATGTGAAAGATAGAGAGAGAGATGGAAGTAGAGATGTGAAAGATAGAGAGAGAGATGGAAGTAGAGATGTGAAAGATAGAGAGAGATGGAAGTAGAGATGTGAAAGATAGAGAGAGAGATGGAAGTAGAGATGTGAAAGATAGAGAGAGAGATGGAAGTAGAGATGTGAAAGATAGAGAGAGATGGAAGTAGAGATGTGAAAGATAGAGAGAGATGGAAGTAGAGATGTGAAAGATAGAGAGAG
>NW_025534763.1:20000-30000 GCF_020615455.1 Coregonus clupeaformis
ACTGACACTATGACTGAAATGAAACTATGACTGAAACTATGACTGAACTGAAACTATGACTGAACTGAAACTATAACTGAACTGAAACTATTACTGAAACTATGACTGAACTGAAACTATGACTGAAACTATGACTGAACTAAAACTATGACTGAACTGAAACTATGACTGAAACTATGACTGAACTGAAACTTTGACTGAACTGAAACTATAACTGAACTGAAACTATGACTGAACTGAAACTATAACTGAACTGAAACTATGACTGAACTGAAACTATGACTGAACTGAAACTATGACTGAACTGAAACTATGACTGAAACTATGACTGAAACTATGACTGAACTGAAACTATAACTGAACTGAAACTATGACTGAACTGAAACTATAACTGAACTGAAACTATGACTGAAACTATGACTGAACTGAAACTATGACTGAACTGAAACTATAACTGAAATGAAACTATGACTGAACTGAAACTATGACTGAAACTATGAATGAACTGAAACTATGACTGAACTAAAAACTATGACTGAACTGAAACTATGACTGAAACTATGACTGAACTGAAACTATGACTGAACTGAAACTAAGACTGAACTGAAGCTATGACTGAACTGAAACTATGAATTAACTGAAACTATGACTGAAACTATGACTGACACTGACTGAACTGAAACTATGACTGAAACTATGACTGAACTGAAACTATGACTGAACTGAAACTATGACTGAAACTATGACTGAACTGAAACTATGACTGAAACTATGACTGAACTGAAACTATGACTGAACTGAAACTATGAATTAACTGAAACTATGACTGAAACTATGACTGAACTGAAACTATGACTGAAACTATGACTGAACTGAAACTATGACTGAACTGAAACTATAACTGAACTGAAACTATGACTGAACTGAAACTATAACTGAACTGAAACTATGACTGAACTGAAACTATGACTGAACTGAAACTATGACTGAACTGAAACTATGACTGAAACTATGACTGAAACTATGACTGAACTGAAACTATAACTGAACTGAAACTATGACTGAACTGAAACTATAACTGAACTGAAACTATGACTGAAACTATGACTGAACTGAAACTATGACTGAACTGAAACTATAACTGAAATGAAACTATGACTGAACTGAAACTATGACTGAAACTATGAATGAACTGAAACTATGACTGAACTAAAACTATGACTGAACTGAAACTATGACTGAAACTATGACTGAACTGAAACTATGACTGAACTGAAACTATGACTGAACTGAAGCTATGACTGAACTGAAACTATGAATTAACTGAAACTATGACTGAAACTATGACTGAACTGAAACTATGACTGACACTGACTGAACTGAAACTATGACTGAAACTATGACTGAACTGAAACTATGACTGAACTGAAACTATGACTGAAACTATGACTGAACTGAAACTATGACTGAAACTATGACTGAACTGAAACTATGACTGAAACTATGACTGAACTGAAACTATGAATTAACTGAAACTATGACTGAAACTATGACTGAACTGAAACTATGACTGAAACTATGACTGAACTGAAACTATGACTGAACTGAAACTATGACTGAAACTATGACTGAACTGAAACTATGACTGAACTGAAACTATGACTGAACTGAAACTATGACTGAACTGAAACTATGAATTAACTGAAACTATGACTGAAACTATGACTGAACTGAAACTATGACTGAAACTATGACTGAACTGAAACTATGACTGAACTGGAAACTATGACTGAACTGAAACTATGACTGAACTGAAACTATGAATTAACTGAAACTATGACTGAAACTATGACTGAACTGAAACTATGACCGAAACTGACTGAACTGAAACTATGACTGACACTATGACTGAACTGAAACTATGACTGAACTGAAACTATGACTGAACTGAAACTATGACTGAAACTATGACTGAACTGAAACTACTGACACAATACAATGTCACTATACCAGTGGTTTCAGGGAAATCACAAGGCCCTTTTTATACAATACTGCTTTCTAAAATAGTGTGTGTGCGTATCTCTGCATTTGTGTTTGTGTGTGTGTGTGTGTGTGTATCTCTGCATGTGTGTTTATGTGTGTGTGTGTGTGTGTGTGTGTGTGTATCATTGCATGTGTGTTTATGTGTGTGTGTGTGTGTGTGTATTACTGCATGTGTGTTTGTGTGCTCCTCCAGATTGAGAGACATGACAGCTGTGCCTATGACTACCTGGAGGTGCGTGACGAGCCCGGCTGAATCCAGCCCTCTGATTGGTCGATTCTGTGGGTATGACAAACCAGAGGACGTCCCACTCCACCTCACACACTCTCTGGATGAAGTTTGTCTCAGACGGAACCGTCAACAAGGCCGGCTTCGCTGCCAACTTCTTCAAAGGTATGTGTGTTAATTACTGTGTGTTGTCTTTATGTACTGGTCTGTGTGTGTTAATTACTGTGTGTTGTCTTTATGTACAGGTCTGTGTGTGTTAATTAGTGTGTGTTGTCTTTATGTACGGGTCTGTGTGTGTTAATTACTGTGTGTTGTCTTTATGTACTGGTCTGTGTGTGTTAATTAGTGTGTGTTGTCTTTATGTACAGGTCTGTGTGTGTTAATTAGTGTGTGTTGTCTTTATGTACGGGTCTGTGTGTGTTAATTACTGTGTGTTGTCTTTATGTACGGGTCTGTGTGTTGTCTTTATGTACGGGTCTGTGTGTGTTAATTAGTGTGTGTTGTCTTTATGTACAGGTCTGTGTGTGTTAATTAGTGTGTGTTGTCTTTATGTACAGGTCTGTGTGTGTTAATTAGTGTGTGTTGTCTTTATGTACTGTATGTGTGTTAATTAGATTTTTGGGACGTCTCATGATCTGACAAACACCACTGTAGCTCTGTCACCTTCCACCACCAGATACAGAAGGCCGACACAGGAAGTGCTTCATATGTGGATGCGGTTGATTGAGACGCATCTGATGCAAAAACCCTGATATCTCTGGCTTAAACGGACAGATGTTTATGGGGATATTTTTATTGTGTTACTTAGATTGACTCCCGGGTGCATCAATAGACTCTTAAAGGATTAATGCGTGTGTCTGTGTGTGTATAAAATGTGTGTTTCCAGAGGAGGACGAGTGTTCTAAGCCAGATAACGGAGGGTGTGAACAGAGGTGTGTGAATACGCTGGGTAGCTTCAAGTGTACCTGCGACCCCGGATACGAACTGGCACTGGACAAGAAGAGCTGTGAAGGTCTGTCTGTCTGTCTGTGTGTGTGTGTGTGTGTGTGATTGTGTGTGTGTGTGTGTGTGTGTGTGTGTCTGTGTGTGTGTCTGTGTGTGTGTCTGTGTGTGTGTGTGTGTGTGTGTGTCTGTGTGTGTGTGTGTGTCTGTGTGTGTGTGTGTGTGTGTCTTTGTGTGTGTGTGTGTCGTGTGTGTGTGTGTGTGTGTGTGTGTGTGTGTGTGTGTGTGTCTGTGTGTGTCTGTGTGTGTGTGTGTGTGTGTGTGATTGTGTGTGTGTGTGTGTGTGTGTCTGTGTGTGTGTGTGTGTGTGTGTCTGTGTGTGTGTCTGTGTGTGTGTGTGTGTGTGTCTGTGTGTGTGTGTGTGTGTCTGTGTGTGTGTGTGTCTTTGTGTGTGTGTGTGTCTGTGTGTGTGTGTGTGTGTGTGTGTGTGTGTGTGTGTGTCTGTGTGTGTCTCTGTGTGTGTGTGTGTCTGTGTGTGTGTGTGTGTGTGTGTGTGTGTGTGTGTCTGTGTGTGTGTGTCTGTGTGTGTGTGTGTCTGTGTGTGTGTGTCTGTGTGTGTGTCTGTGTGTGTCTGTGTGTGTGTGTGTGTGTCTGTGTGTGTGATTGTGTGTGTGATTGTGTGTGTGTGTGTGTGTGTGTGTGTGTGAGTGTGAGTGAACAGAGGGATCACTCCAGATCCAAGACGAAATTGTTATTTGTGCAGGACGTTGGGAGACACTGTAAATAGTAGGCCATTTGAGTATGCGGAAATAGAACGTTTTATAGTATGTGAAAAATCGAGTATACTTTAAATGCCCAGGTGTCATCCTCATTTCAGCTTCTCATCTAGTAGAATTCACTGAACACTATTGAGGAAGAGAACGGTCTTTATCTAGTAGAATTCACTGAACACTATTGAGGAAGAGAATGGTCTTTATCTAGTAGAATTCACTGAACGCTATTGAGGAAGAGAATGGTCTTTATCTAGTAGAATTCACTGAACACTATTGAGGAAGAGAATGGTCTTTATCTAGTAGAATTCACTGAACACTATTGAGGAAGAGAATGGTCTTTATCTAGTAGAATTCACTGAACACTATTGAGGAAGAGAATGGTCTTTATCTAGTAGAATTCACTGAACACTATTGAGGAAGAGAATGGTCTTTATCTAGTAGAATTCACTGAACACTATTGAGGAAGAGAATGGTCTTTATCTAGTAGAATTCACTGAACACTATTGAGGAAGAGAATGGTCTTTATCTAGTAGAATTCACTGAACACTATTGAGGAAGAGAATGGTCTTTATCTAGTAGAATTCACTGAACACTATTGAGGAAGAGAATGGTCTTTATCTAGTAGAATTCACTGAACACTATTGAGGAAGAGAATGGTCTTTATCTAGTAGATTTCACTGAACACTATTGAGGAAGAGAATGGTCTTTATCTAGTAGAATTCACTGAACACTATTGAGGAAGAGAATGGTCTTTATCTAGTAGAATTCACTGAACACTATTGAGGAAGAGAATGGTCTTTATCTAGCAGAATTCACTGAACACTATATCGCTCTTGCTGCTGGTGACTCTCAGATCCACCTCTACTGCATACATTTCTACTAAACAGTCTGTTGTAAATAGTATGTAGTATGATGAGTACACAGTATGTAGTTTTAGTAAGTAGTAGGTAAGTAGGTAAGACAGGTTTCAGACACGGCCAGTGTGTGTGTTTATGTGTGTGTGTGTGTGTGTGCGTGTGTGTGCGTACGTGTGTGCGTGTGTGTGTGTGTGTGTGTGTGTGTGTGTGTGTGTGTGTGTGTGTGTGTGTGTGTACGTGTGTGTGTGTGTGTGGCGGATGTGTCTAGCCCATTAGAACAAACATCCACCATCAACAGGAAAAAACAGCTTTGTAACACAAAGACACACACACACACACACACACACACACTCAGTATTTTATAACTAACCTTGTGGGGACACAAGGAAAGAATCCTATTTTCCCTAGCCCCTAGCCCCTACTCTAACCTTAACCCTTACCCTATCCCCTACTCTAACCTTAACCCTTACCCTAGCCCCTACTCTAACCTTAACCCTTACCCTAGCCCCTACTCTAACCTTAACCCTTACCCTAGCCCCTACTCTAACCTTAACCCTTACCCTAGCCCCTACTCTAACCTTAACCCTTACCCTAGCCCCTACTCTAACCTTAACCCTTACCCTAGCCCCTACTCTAACCTTAAGCCTTGCCCTAGCCCCTACTCTAACCTTAACCCTTACCCTAGCCCCTACCCTAACCTTAACCCTTACCCTAGCCCCTACTCTAACCTTAACCCTTACCCTAGCCCCTACTCTAACCTAACCTTAACCCTTACCCTATCCCCTACTCTAACCTTAACCCTTACCCTAGCCCCTACTCTAACCTTAACCCTTACCCTAGCCCCTACTCTAACCTTAACCCTTACCCTAGCCCCTACTCTAACCATAACCCTTACCCTAGCCCCTACTCTAACCTTAACCCTTACCCTAGCCCCTACTCTAACCTTAACCCTTACCCTAGCCCCTACTCTAACCTTAAGCCTTACCCTAGCCCCTACTCTAACCTTAACCCTTACCCTAGCCCCTACCCTAACCTTAACCCTTACCCTAGCCCCTACTCTAACCTTAACCCTTACCCTAGCCCCTACTCTAACTAACCTTAACCCTTACCCTAGCCCCCTACTCTAACCTTAACCCTTACCCTAGCCCTACTCTAACCTTAACCCTTACCCTAGCCCCTACTCTAACCTTAACCCTTACCCTAGCCCCTACTCTAACCTTAACCCTTACCCTAGCCCCTACTCTAACCTTAACCCTTACCCTAGCCCCTACTCTAACCTTAACCCTTACCCTAGCCCCTACTCTAACCTTAACCCTTACCCTAGCCCCTACTCTAACCTTAACCCTTACCCTAGCCCCTACTCTAACCTTAACCCTTACCTAGCCCCTACTCTAACCTTAACCCTTACCCTAGCCCCTACTCTAACCTTAACCCTTACCCTAGCCCCTACCCTAACCTTAACCCTTACCCTAGCCCCTACTCTAACCTTAACCCTTACCCTAGCCCTTACTCTAACCTTAACCCTTACCCTAGCCCCTACTCTAACCTTAACCCTTACCCTAGCCCCTACTCTAACCTTAACCCTAACCCTAGCCCCTACTCAAACCTTAACCCTTATCCCTAGCCCCTACTCTAACCTTAACCCTTACCCTAGCCCCTACTCTAACCTTAACCCCTTACCCCTAGCCCCTACTCTAACCTTAACCCTTACCCTAGCCCCTACTCTAACCTTAACCCTTACTCCTAGCCCCTACCCTAACCTTAACCCTTACCCTAGCCCCTACTCTAACCTTAACCTACTATCCACCTAATTCTACAGCCCCTACTCTAACCTTAACCCTTACCCTAGCCCCTACTCTAACCTTAACCCTTACCCCTAGCCCCTACTCTAACCTTAACCCTTACCCTAGCCCCCTACTCTAACCTTAACCCTTACCCTAGCCCCTACTCTAACCTTAACCCTTACCCTAGCCCCTACTCTAACCTTAACCCTTACCCTAGCCCCTACTCTAACCTTAACCCTTACCCTAGCCCCTACTCTAACCTTAACCCTTACCCTAGCCCCTACTCTAACCTTAACCCTACCCTGGCCCCTACTCTAACCTTAACCTTACCCTAGCCCCTAACTCTAACCTTAACCCTTACCCTAGCCCCTACTCTAACCTTAACCCTTACCCTAGCCCTACTCTAACCTTAACCCTTACCCTAGCCCCTACTCTAACCTTAACCCTTACCTCTTACCCTAGCCCCTACTCTAACCTTGTAACCCTTACCCTAGCCCCTACTCTAACCTTAACCCTTACCCTAGCCCCTACCCTAACCTTAACCCTTACCCTAGCCCCTACTCTAACCTTAACCCTTACTCCTATCCCCTACTCTAACCTTAACCCTTACCCTAGCCCCTACTCTAACCTTAACCCTTACCCTAGCCCCTACTCTAACCTTAACCCTTACCCTAGCCCCTACTCTAACCTTAACCCTTACCCCAGCCCCTACTCTAACCTTAACCCTTACCCTAGCCCCTACTCTAACCTTAACCCTTACCCTAGCCCCTACTCTAACCTTAACCCTTACCCTAGCCCCTACTCTAACCTTAACCCTTACCTAGCCCCTACTCTAACCTTAACCCTTACCCTAGCCCCTACTCTAACCTTAACCCTTACCCTGGCCCTTACTCTAACCTTAACCCTTACCCTAGCCCCTAACTCTAACCTTAACCCTTACCCTAGACCCCTACTCTAACCTTAACCCTTACCCTAGCCCCTACTCTAACCTTAACCCTTACCCTAGCCCCTACTCTAACCTTAACCCTTACCGCTTACCCTAGCCCCTACTCTAACTTAACCCTTACCCTAGCCCCTAACCCTAACCTTAACCCTTACCCTAGCCCCTACTCTAACCTTAACCCTTACCCTAGCCCCTACTCTAACCTTAACCCTTACCCTAGCCCCCTACTCTAACCTTAACCCTTACCCTAGCCCCTACTCCAACCTTAACCCTTACCCTAGCCCCTACTTCTAACCTTAACCCTTACCCTAGCCCCTACTCTAACCTTAACCCTTACCCTAGCCGCTACTCTAACTCGTAACCCTTACCCTAGCCCCTACTCTAACCTTAACCCTTACCCTAGCCCCTACTCTAATCCTTAACCCTTACCCTAGCCCCTACTCTAACCTTAACCCTTACCCTAGCCCCCTACTCTAACCTTAACCTTACCCTAGCCCCTACTCTAACCTTAACCCTTACCTAGCCCCTACTCTAACCGTAACCCTTACCCTAGCCCCTACTCTAACCTTAACCCTTACCCTAGCCCCTACTCTAACCTTAACCCTTACCCTAGCCC
Organism: Coregonus clupeaformis; assembly: GCF_020615455.1. Lineage (NCBI taxonomy): Eukaryota > Metazoa > Chordata > Actinopteri > Salmoniformes > Salmonidae > Coregonus > Coregonus clupeaformis. The sequence goes on from NW_025534763.1 coordinate 28,185, forward strand.
CTACTCTAACCTTAACCCTACCCTAGCCCCTACTCTAACCTTAACCCTTACCCTAGCCCCTACTCTAACCTTAACTGCAAAACCTAACCTTAACTCTAATCCTAACCCTTAAACTAACCCTAGCTCCTAACCCTAAAACTAACCCTAGCTCCTAACCCTAAAACTAACCTTAGCTCCTAACCCTATCCCCTAACTCTAAAACTAACCCTAGCTCCTAACCCTAAAACTAACCCTAGCCCCCTAACCCTGAAACTAACCCTGGCTCCTAACCCTGAAAACTAACCCTAGCTCCAACCCTAAAACCAACCCTAGCTCCTAACCCTAAAACTAACCCTAGCTCCTAACCACGAAACTAACCTAGCTCCTAACCCCAAAACTAACCCTAGCTCCTAACCCTAAAACTAACCCTAGCTCCTAACCCTAGCTCCTAACCCTAGCTCCTAATCCTCAAAACCAAACCTGGCTCCTAACCCTAAAACTAACCCTGGCTCCTAACCCTAAAACTAACCTCAGCTCCTAACCCTAAAACTAACCCTAGCTCCTAACCCTAAACTAACCCTAGCTCCTAACCTAGCTCCTAACCCTAAAACTGACCTAGCTCTAACCTAAAACTAAACCCTAGCTCCTAACCCTATCCCCAACCCTAAAACTAACCCTAGCTCCTAACCCTAAAACTGACCCTAGCTCCTAACCCTAAAACTAACCCTAGCTCCTAACCCTATCCCCTAACCCTAAAACTAACCCTATCCCCTAACCCTAAAACTAACCCTAGCTCCTAACCCTGAAACTAACCCTAGCTCCTAACCCTAGCTCCTAACCCTAGCTCCTAACCCTAGCTCCTAACCCTAAAACTAACCCTATCCCCTAACCCTAAAACTAACCCTAGCTCCTAACCCTAGCTCCTAACCCTAGCTCCTAACCCTAAAACTAACCCTATCCCCTAACCCTAAAACTAACCCTAGCTCCTAACCCTAAAACTAACCCTAGCTCCTAACCCTGAAACTAACCCTAGCTCCTAACCCTAAAACTAACCCTAACCCTAACCCTGAAACTAACCCTATCTCCTAACCCTAGCCCCTAACCCTAGCTCCTAACCCTAGCTCCTAACCCTATCCCCTAACCCTAAAACTAAACCTAATTCTAACCCTAACACTCTGTTCTCTGTGTGTGTTCTCTCTGTGTGTGTGTTCTCTCTGTGTGTGTGTTCTCTCTGTGTGTGTTCTCTCTGTGTGTGTTCTCTGTGTGTGTGTTCTCTGTGTGTGTTCTCTGTGTGTGTGTTCTCTGTGTGTGTTCTCTGTGTGTGTGTTCTCTGTGTGTGTTCTCTGTGTGTGTGTTCTCTGTGTGTGTTCTCTGTGTGTGTTCTCTGTGTGTGTGTTCTCTCTGTGTGTGTGTTCTCTGTGTGTGTGTTCTCTCTGTGTGTTCTCTGTGTGTGTGTTCTCTGTGTGTGTTCTCTGTGTGTGTTCTCTGTGTGTGTTCTCTGTGTGTGTTCTCTGTGTGTGTGTTCTCTGTGTGTGTTCTCTGTGTGTGTTCTCTGTGTGTGTGTTCTCTCTGTGTGTGTGTTCTCTGTGTGTGTTCTCTGTGTGTGTTCTCTGTGTGTGTTCTCTGTGTGTGTGTTCTCTCTGTGTGTGTGTTCTCTGTGTGTGTTCTCTCTGTGTGTTCTCTGTGTGTGTGTTCTCTGTGTGTGTTCTCTGTGTGTGTTCTCTGTGTGTGTTCTCTGTGTGTGTTCTCTGTGTGTGTGTTCTCTGTGTGTGTTCTCTGTGTGTGTGTTCTCTCTGTGTGTGTGTTCTCTGTGTGTGTTCTCTGTGTGTGTTCTCTG
>NW_025534763.1:35000-40000 GCF_020615455.1 Coregonus clupeaformis
TAAGCCACCTCCAACGTCATTTTAGAAAATGTTGACGTGCAACCGGCCTTACCACCGCAGACCACATGTACGGCGTCGTGTGAGCGAGCGGTTTACTGACGTTGTGAACAGAGTGCCCCATGGTGGCGGTGGGGTTATGGTATGGGCAGGCATAAGCTACGGACAACAAACACAATCACATTTTATTGATGTCAATTTGAATGTACAGAGATATCGTGACGAGATCCTGAGGCCCATTGTCGTGCCATTCATCCGCCGTCATCACCTCATGTTTCAGCATGATAATGCACGGCTCCATGTCGCAAGGATCTGGACACAATTCCTGGAAGCTGAAAATGCCCCAGTTCTTCCATGGCCTGCATTCTCACCAGACATGTCACCCATTGAGCATGTTTGGGATGCTCTGGATAGAGGTGTACGACAGCGTGTTCCAGTTTACGCCAATATCCAGCAACTTGGCACAGCCATTGAAGAGGAGTGGGACAACGTTCCACAGGCCACAATCAACAGCCTGATCAACTCTATGTGAAGGAGATGTGTCGCGCTGCATGATGGTGGTCACACCAGATACTGACTGGTTTTCTGATCCACGGCCCTACCTTTTTAAAAAAGATTTCCCAGTCGTGAAATCCATAGATTAGGGCCTAATGAATGTATTTAAATTGACTGATTTCCTTAAATGAAATGTAACTCAGTAAAATCTTTGAAATTGTTGCAAGTTGCGTTTATGTTTTTGTTCAGTGTATGTATATATATAAATACACAGTGCCTTCGGAAAGTATTCAGACCCCTTGACATTTTCCACATTTTGTTAGGTTACAGCCTTATTCTAAAATTGATTAAGTTGTTTTCTTTCCTCATCAATCTACACACGATATCCCATAATGACAAAGCAAAAACAGGATTGTAGAAATGTTTGCTAATTTATAGAAAATACAAAACTGAAATATGACAATTACATAAGTATTCAGACCCCTTTACTCAGTACTTTGTTGAAGCACCTTGGCAGCAATTACAGGCTCGAGTCTTCTTGGGTATGACGCTACAAGCTTGGCACACCTGTATTTGGGGGAGTTTCTCCATTCTTCTCTGCAGATCCTCTCAAGCTCTGTCAGGTTGGATGGGGGAGCGTTGCTGCACAGCTATTTTCAGGTCTCTCCAGAGATGTTCGATCGGGTTCAAGTCCGGCTCTGGCTGGGCCACTCAAGGACATTCAGAGACTTGTTCAAGCCACTCCTGCGTTGTCTTGGCTGTGCTTGGGTCATTGTCCTGTTGGAAGGTGAACCTTCGCCCCAGTCCGAGGTCCTGAGCCCTCTGGAGCAGGTTTTTATCAAGGACCTCTCTATACCTTACTCCGTTCATCTTTCCCTCGATCCTGACTAGTCTCCCAGTCCCCGCCGCTGAAAAACATCCCCACAGCATGATGCTGCCACCACCATGCTTCACCGTAGGGATGGTGCCAGGTTTCCTCCAGACGTGACGCTTGGTATTCAGGCCAAATAGTTCAATCTTGGTTTCATCAGACCAGAGAATCTTGTTTCTTATGGTCTGAGAGTCTTTAGGTGCCTTTTGGCAAACTCCAAGCGGACTGTCATGTGCCTTTTACTGAGGAGTGGCTTCCGTCTGGCAACTCTGACCAAGGCCCTTCTCTCCCGATTGCTCAGTTTGGCCGGGCGGCCAGCTCTAGGAAGAGTCTTGGTGGTTCCAAACTTCTTCCATTTAAGAATGATAGAGGCCACTGTGTTCTTGGAGTCCTTCAATGCTGCAGAAATGTTTTAGTACCCTTCCCCAGATCTGTGCCTCGTGGCTTGGTTTTTGCTGTGACATGCACTGTCAACTGTGGGACCTTTTATATAGACAGGTGTGTGCCTTTCCAAATCATGTCCAATCAATTGTATTTACCACAGGTGGACTCCAATCAAGTTGTAGAAACATTTCAAGGAATGATCAATGGAAACAGGATGCACCTGAGCTCAATTTTGAGTCTCATAGCAAAGGGTGTGAATACCTACAGTTGAAGTCGGATTGTTGAAGTCAGTTGAAGAAGTTGTTCTATAAGAGTTGAAGGTGTGTTATAGGCCTATGTGTGTTTATAGTGAATACAGTTGAATTTGGAAGTTTACATACACTTCGGTTGGAGTCATTAAAACTCGTTTTTCAACCACTCAACAAATTTCTAGTTAACAAACTATAGTTTTGGCAAGTCGGTTAGGACATCTACTTTGTGCATGACACAAGTAATTTTTCCAACAATTGTTTACAGACAGATTATTTCACTTGTAATTCACTGTATCACAATTCCAGTGGGTCAGAAGTTTACATACACTAAATTGACTGTGCCTTTAAACAGCTTGGAAAATTCCAGAAAATGATGTCATGGCTTTAGAAGCTTCTGATATGCTAATGGACATCATTTGAGTCAATTGGAGGTGTACCTGTGGATGTATTTCAAGGCCTACCTTCAAACTCAGTGCCTCTTTGCTTGACATCATGGGAAAATCAAAAGAAATCAGCCAAGACCTCAGAAAAAAAATTGTAGACCTTCACAAGTCTGGTTCATCCTTGGGAGCAATTTTCAAACGCCTGAAGGTACCACGTTCATCTGTACAAACAATAGTACGCAAGTATAAACACCATGGGACCACGCAGCCATCATACCGCTTAGGAAGGAGACGCGTTCTGTCTCCTAAAAAAAAAGTGCAAATCAATCCCAGAATAACAGCAAAGGACCTTGTGAAGATGCTGGAGGAAACAGGTACAAAAGTATCTATATCCACAGTAAAACGAGTCCTATATCGACATAACCTGAAAGGCCGCTCAGCAAGGAAGAAGCCTCTTCTCCAAAACCGCCATAAAAAAGCAAGACTACGGTTTGCAACTGCACGTGGGGACAAAGATCGTACTTTTTGGAGAAATGTCCTCGGTCTGATGAAATAAAAATATAACTGTTTGGCCATAATGACCATCATTATGTTTGGAGGAAAAAGGGGTTGCTTGCAATCGAAGAACACCATCCCAACTGTGAAGCACGGGGGTGGCAGCATCATGCTGTGGGGTGCTTTGCTGCAGGAGGGACTGGTGCACTTCACAAAATAGATGGCATCATGAGGAAGGAAAATTATGTGGATATATTGAAGCAACATCTCAAGACATCAGTCAGGAAGTTAAAGCTTGGTATGAAATGGGTCTTTCGAAATGGACAATGACCCCAAGCATACTTTCCAAAGTTGTGGCAAAATGGCTTAAGACAACATCAGTCAAGGTATTGGAGTGGCCATCAAAAACCCCGACCTCAATCCTAAAGAAATGTGTGGGCAGAACTGAAAAGCGTGTTCGAGCAAGGAGGCCTAGCAAACTGACTCAGTTACCAGCTCTGTCAGGAGGAATGGGCCAAAATTCACCCAAACTTATTGTGGGAAGCTTGTGGAAGGCTACCCAAAAGTTTGACCCAAGTTAAACAATTTAAAGGCAATGCTACCAAATACTAATTGAGTGTATGTAAACGTTTGACCCACTGGGAATGTGATGAAAGAAATAAAAGCTGAAATATATCATTCTCTCTACTATTATTCTGACATTTCACATTCTTAAAATAAAGTGGTGATCCTAACTGACCTAAGACAGGGAATTTTTACTAGGATTAAATGTCAGGAATTGTGAAAAACTGAGTTTAAATGTATTTGGCTAAGGTGTATGTAAACCTCCGACTTCTACTGTATGTAGATAAGGTATTTCAGTTTTTTATTTTTAATACATGTGCAAATATTTCAAAAAACCTGTTTTCGGTTTGTCATTATGGGGTATTGTGTATAGATTGATGAGGAGTATATATATATACAGTACCAGTCAAAAGTTTGGACACACCTACTCATTCAAGGTTTTTTTTTTTTTTTACTATTTTCTACATTGTAGAATAATAGTGAAGACATCAAAACTATGAATTAACACATGTAGTAACCAAAAAAGTGTTAAACAAATCAAAATATATTTTATATTTGAGATTTTTCAAATAGCCACCCTTTGTCTTGATGACAGCTTTGCACACTCTTGGCATTCTCTCAACCAGCTTCCCCTGGAATGCTTTTCCAACAGTCTTGAAGGAGTTCCCACATATGCTGCACTTGTTGGCTGCTTTTCCTTCACTCTGCGGTCCGACTCATCCCAAACCATCTCAATTGGGTTGAGGTCGGGGATTGTGGAGGCCAGGTCATCTGATGCGGCACTCCATCACTCTCCTTTGGTCAAATAGCCCCTTAACACAGCCTGGAGGTGTGTTGGGTCATTGTCCTGTTGAAAAACAAATGCTAGTCCCACTAAGCGCAAACCAGATGGGATGGCGTATTGCTGCAGAATGCTGTGGTAGCCATGCTGGTTAAGTGTGCCTTGAATTCTAAATAAATCACAGACATTGTCACCAGCAAAGCACCCCCACACCATAACACCTCCTCCTCCATGCTTTACGGTGGGAACTACACATGCGGAGATCATCCGTTCACCCACACCGTCTCACAAAAAAAATATTTATATCTCTCTCTCTCTCTCTCTCTCTCTCTCTCTCTCTCGCTCCTCTTCCCTCTCGTCTCTCTCCTCTCTCTCTCTCTCTCTCTCTCTCTCTCTCTCTCTCTCTCTGTCTCTCTCTCTCTCTCTCTCGCTCTCCTTAGCTCTCGCTCTCTGCCTCTCTGCTCTCTCCTCTCTCTCTCTCTCTCTCTGTCTCTCTCTCTCTCTCTCTCTGTCTCTCTGTCTCTCTCTCTCTCTCTCTCTCTCTCTGTCTCTCTCTCTCTCTCTCTGTCTCTCTCTCTCTCTCTCTCTCTCTCTCTCTCTCTCTCTCTCTCTCTCTCTTCTCTCTGTCTCTCTCTCTCTCTCTCTCTCTCTCTCTCTGTCTCTCTCTCTCTCTCTCTCTCTCTCTCTCTCTCTCTCTCTCTCTCTGTCTCTCTCTCTCTCTCTCTCTCTCTCTCTCTCTCTCTCTGTCTCTCTCTCTCTCTCTCTCTCTCTCTCTCTCT
>NW_025534763.1:42500-57500 GCF_020615455.1 Coregonus clupeaformis
GGACATAGAGTCAGACTGGTCAGGAACACAGCACTACACCTGGACATAGAGACAGACTGGTTGAGGAACACACAGCACTACACCTGGACATAGAGTCAGACTGGTTGAGGAACACACAGCACTACACCTGGACATACAGAGTCAGACTGGTTGAGGAACACACAGCACTACACCTGGACATAGAGTCAGACTGGTTGAGGAACACACAGCACTACACCTGGACATAGAGTCAGACTGGTTGAGGACCACACAGCACTACACCTGGACATAGAGTCAGACTGGTTGAGGAACACACAGCACTACACCTGGACATAGAGTCAGACTGGTGAGGAACACACAGCACTACACCCTGGACATAGAGTCAGACTGGTTGAGGAACACACAGCACTACACCTGGACATAGAGTCAGACTGGTTGAGGAACACACAGCACTACACCTGGACATAGAGTCAGACTGGTTGAGGAACACACAGCACTACACCTGGACATAGAGTCAGACTGGTTGAGGAACACACAGCACTACACCTGGACATAGAGTCAGACTGGTTGAGGAACACACAGCACTACACCTGGACATAGAGTCAGACTGGTTGAGGAACACACAGCACTACACCTGGACATAGAGTCAGACTGGTTGAGGACCACACAGCACTACACCTGGACATAGAGTCAGACTGGTTGAGGAACACACAGCACTACACCTGGACATAGAGTCAGACTGGTTGAGGAACACACAGCACTACACCTGGACATAGAGTCAGACTGGTTGAGGAACACACAGCACTACACCTGGACATAGAGTCAGACTGGGTGAGGAACACACAGCACTACACCTGGACATAGAGTCAGACTGGTCAGGAACACACAGCACTACACCTGGACATAGAGTCAGACTGGTTGAGGAACACACAGCACTACACCTGGACATAGAGTCAGACTGGTTGAGGACCACAAAGCACTACACCTGGACATAGAGTCAGACTGGTTGAGGAACACACAGCACTACACCTGGACATAGAGTCAGACTGGTGAGGAACACACAGCACTACACCTGGACATAGAGTCCAGACTGGTTGAGGAACACACAGCACTACACCTGGACATAGAGTCAGACTGGTTGAGGAACACACAGCACTACACCTGGACATAGAGTCAGACTGGTTGAGGAACACACAGCACTACACCTGGACATAGAGTCAGACTGGTTGAGGAACACACAGCACTACACCTGGACATAGAGTCAGACTGGTTGAGGACCACACAGCACTACACCTGGACATAGAGTTGGACTGGTTGAAAAACACACAGCACTACACCTGGACATAGAGTCAGACTGGTTGAGGAACACACAGCACTACACCTGGACATAGAGTCAGACTGGTTGAGGAACACACAGCACTACACCTGGACATAGAGTCAGACTGGTTGAGGAACACACAGACACTACACCTGGACATAGAGTCAGGACTGGTTGAGGAACACACAGCACTACACCTGGACATAGAGTCAGACTGGGTGAGGAACACACAGCACTACACCTGGACATAGAGTCAGACTGGTTGAGGAACACACAGCACTACACCTGGACATAGAGTCAGACTGGTTGAGGACCACACAGCACTACACCTGGACATAGAGTCAGACTGGTTGAGGAACACACAGCACTACACCTGGACATAGAGTCAGACTGGTTGAGGAACACAGCACTACACCTGGACATAGAGTCAGACTGGTTGAGGAACACACAGCACTACACCTGGACATAGAGTCAGACTGGTTGAGGAACACACAGCACTACACCTGGACATAGAGTCAGACTGGTTGAGGAACACACAGCACTACACCTGGACATAGAGTCAGACTGGTTGAGGAACACAGCACTACACCTGGACATAGAGTCAGACTGGTTGAGGAACACACAGCACTACACCTGGACATAGAGTCAGACTGGTTGAGGAACACACAGCACTACACCTGGACATAGAGTCAGACTGGTTGAGGAACACACAGCACTACACCTGGACATAGAGTCAGACTGGTTGAGGAACACACAGCACTACACCTGGACATAGAGTCAGACTGGTTGAGGAACACACAGCACTACACCTGGACATAGAGTCAGACTGGTTGAGGAAACACAGCACTACACCTGGACATAGAGTCAGACTGGTTGAGGAACACACAGCACTACACCTGGACATAGAGTCAGACTGGTTGAGGAACACACAGCACTACACCTGGACATAGAGTCAGACTGGTGAGGAACACACAGCACTACACCTGGACATAGAGTCAGACTGGTTGAGGAACACACAGCACTACACCTGGACATAGAGTCAGACTGGTCAGGAACACACAGCACTACACCTGGACATAGAGTCAGACTGGTTGAGGAACACACAGCACTACACCTGGACATAGAGTCAGACTGGTGAGGAACACACAGCACTACACCTGGACATAGAGTCAGACTGGTCGAGGAACACACAGCACTACACCTGGACATAGAGTCAGACTGGTTGAGAGAACACACAGCACTACACCTGGACATAGAGTCAGACTGGTCAGGAACACACAGCACTACACCTGGACATAGAGTCAGACTGGTCAGGAACACACAGCACTACACCTGGACATAGAGTCAGACTGGTTGAGGAACACACAGCACTACACCTGGACATAGAGTCAGACTGGTTGAGGAACACACAGCACTACACCTGGACATAGAGTCAGACTGGTTGAGGAACACACAGCACTACACCTGGACATAGAGTCAGACTGGTTGAGGAACACACAGCACTACACCTGGACATAGAGTCAGACTGGTTGAGGAACACACAGCACTACACCTGGACATAGAGTCAGACTGGTGAGGAACACACAGCACTACACCTGGACATAGAGTCAGACTGGTTGAGGAACACACAGCACTACACCTGGACATAGAGTCAGACTGGTTGAGGAACACACAGCACTACACCTGGACATAGAGTCAGACTGGTTGAGGACCACACAGCACTACACCTGGACATAGAGTCAGACTGGTTCAGGAACACACAGCACTACACCTGGACATAGAGTCAGACTGGTGAGGAACACACAGCACTACACCTGGACATAGAGTCAGACTGGTTGAGGAACACACAGCACTACACCTGGACATAGAGTCAGACTGGTCAGGAACACACAGCACTACACCTGGACATAGAGTCAGACTGGTTGAGGAACACACAGCACTACACCTGGACATAGAGTCAGACTGGTTGAGGAACACACAGCACTACACCTGGACATAGAGTCAGACTGGTTGAGGAACACACAGCACTACACCTGGACATAGAGTCAGACTGGTTGAGGAACACACAGCACTACACCTGGACATAGAGTCAGACTGGTCAGGAACACACAGCACTACACCTGGACATAGAGTCAGACTGGTTGAGAACACACAGCACTACACCTGGACATAGAGTCAGACTGGTTGAGGAACACACAGCACTACACCTGGACATAGAGTCAGACTGGTCAGGAACACACAGCACTACACCTGGACATAGAGTCAGACTGGTTGAGGAACACACAGCACTACACCTGGACATAGAGTCAGACTGGTTGAGGAACACACAGCACTACACCTGGACATAGAGTCAGACTGGTCGAGGAACACACAGCACTACACCTGGACATAGAGTCAGACTGGTTGAGGAACACACAGCACTACACCTGGACATAGAGTCAGACTGGTTGAGGAACACACAGCACTACACCTGGACATAGAGTCAGACTGGTTGAGGAACACACAGCACTACACCTGGACATAGAGTCAGACTGGTTGAGGAACACACAGCACTACAACTGGACATAGAGTCAGACTGGTCAGGAACACACAGCACTACACCTGGACATAGAGTCAGACTGGTCAGGAACACACAGCACTACACCTGGACATAGAGTCAGACTGGTCAGGAACACACAGCACTACACCTGGACATAGAGTCAGACTGGTTGAGGAACACACAGCACTACACCTGGACATAGAGTCAGACTGGTTGAGGAACACACAGCACTACACCTGGACATAGAGTCAGACTGGTTGAGGAACACACAGCACTACACCTGGATATAGAGTCAGACTGGTTGAGGAACACACAGCACTACACCTGGACATAGAGTCAGACTGGTCGAGGAACACACAGCACTACACCTGGACATAGAGTCAGACTGGTCAGGAACACACAGCACTACACCTGGACATAGAGTCAGACTGGTCAGGAACACACAGCACTACACCTGGACATAGAGTCAGACTGGTCAGGAACACACACCACTACACCTGGACATAGAGTCAGACTGGTTGAGGAACACACAGCACTACACCTGGACATAGAGTCAGACTGGTCAGGAACACACAGCACTACACCTGGACATAGAGTCAGACTGGTCAGGAACACACAGCACTACACCTGGACATAGATTCAGACTGGTCAGGAACACACAGCACTACACCTGGACATAGAGTCAGACTGGTTGAGGAACACACAGCACTACACCTGGACATAGAGTCAGACTGGTTGAGGAACACACAGCACTACACCTGGACATAGAGTCAGACTGGTTGAGGAACACACAGCACTACACCTGGACATAGAGTCAGACTGGTCAGGAACACACAGCACTACACCTGGACATAGAGTCAGACTGGTTGAGGAACACACAGCACTACACCTGGACATAGAGTCAGACTGGTTGAGGAACACACAGCACTACACCTGGACATAGAGTCAGACTGGTCAGGAACACACAGCACTACACCTGGACATAGAGTCAGACTGGTCAGGAACACACAGCACTACACCTGGACATAGAGTCAGACTGGTCAGGAACACACAGCACTACACCTGGACATAGAGTCAGACTGGTTGAGGAACACACAGCACTACACCTGGACATAGAGTCAGACTGGTTGAGGACCACACAGCACTACACCTGGACATAGAGTCAGACTGGTTGAGGAACACACAGCACTACACCTGGACATAGAGTCAGACTGGTCAGGAACACACAGCACTACACCTGGACATAGAGTCAGACTGGTCAGGAACACACAGCACTACACCTGGACATAGAGTCAGACTGGTGAGGAACACACAGCACTACACCTGGACATAGAGTCAGACTGGTTGAGGAACACACAGCACTACACCTGGACATAGAGTCAGACTGGTTGAGGAACACACAGCACTACACCTGGACATAGAGTCAGACTGGTCAGGAACACACAGCACTACACCTGGGCATAGAGTCAGACTGGTCAGGAACACACAGCACTACACCTGGACATAGAGTCAGACTGGTTGAGGAACACACAGCACTACACCTGGACATAGAGTCAGACTGGTCAGGAACACACAGCACTACACCTGGACATAGAGTCAGACTGGTCCAGGAACACACAGCACTACACCTGGACATAGAGTCAGACTGGTCAGGAACACACAGCACTACACCTGGACATAGAGTCAGACTGGTGAGGAACACACAGCACTACACCTGGACATAGAGTCAGACTGGTTGAGGAACACACAGCACTACACCTGGACATAGAGTCAGACTGGTTGAGGAACACACAGCACTACACCTGGACATAGAGTCAGACTGGTCAGGAACACACAGCACTACACCTGGACATAGAGTCAGACTGGTCAGGAACACACAGCACTACACCTGGACATAGAGTCAGACTGGTTGAGGAACACACAGCACTACACCTGGACATAGAGTCAGACTGGTCAGGAACACACAGCACTACACCTGGACATAGAGTCAGACTGGTCAGGAACACACAGCACTACACCTGGACATAGAGTCAGACTGGTTGAGGAACACACAGCACTACACCTGGACATAGAGTCAGACTGGTTGAGGAACACACAGCACTACACCTGGACATAGAGTCAGACTGGTCAGGAACACACAGCACTACACCTGGACATAGAGTCAGACTGGTTGAGGAACACACAGCACTACACCTGGACATAGAGTCAGACTGGTTGAGGAACACACAGCACTACACCTGGACATAGAGTCAGACTGGTTGAGGAACACACAGCACTACACCTGGACATAGAGTCAGACTGGTTGAGGAACACACAGCACTACACCTGGACATAGAGTCAGACTGGTTGAGGAACACACAGCACTACACCTGGACATAGAGTCAGACTGGTTGAGGAACACACAGCACTACACCTGGACATAGAGTCAGACTGGTCAGGAACACACAGCACTACACCTGGACATAGAGTCAGACTGGTCAGGAACACACAGCACTACACCTGGACATAGAGTCAGACTGGTTGAGGAACACACAGCACTACACCTGGACATAGAGTCAGACTGGTCAGGAACACACAGCACTACACCTGGACATAGAGTCAGACTGGTCAGGAACACACAGCACTACACCTGGACATAGAGTCAGACTGGTTCAGGAACACACAGCACTACACCTGGACATAGAGTCAGACTGGTCAGGAACACACAGCACTACACCTGGACATAGAGTCAGACTGGTTGAGGAACACACAGCACTACACCTGGACATAGAGTCAGACTGGTTGAGGAACACACAGCACTACACCTGGACATAGAGTCAGACTGGTCAGGAACACACAGCACTACACCTGGACATAGAGTCAGACTGGTTGAGGAACACACAGCACTACACCTGGACATAGAGTCAGACTGGTGAGGAACACACAGCACTACACCTGGACATAGAGTCAGACTGGTCAGGAACACACAGCACTACACCTGGACATAGAGTCAGACTGGTCAGGAACACACAGCACTACACCTGGACATAGAGTCAGACTGGGTGAGGAACACACAGCACTACACCTGGACATAGAGTCAGACTGGTCAGGAACACACAGCACTACACCTGGACATAGAGTCAGACTGGTTGAGGAACACACAGCACTACACCTGGACATAGAGTCAGACTGGTTGAGGAACACACAGCACTACACCTGGACATAGAGTCAGACTGGTTGAGGAACACACAGCACTACACCTGGACATAGAGTCAGACTGGTTGAGGAACACACAGCACTACACCTGGACATAGAGTCAGACTGGTTGAGGAACACACAGCACTACACCTGGACATAGAGTCAGACTGGTTGAGGAACACACAGCACTACACCTGGACATAGAGTCAGACTGGTTGAGGAACACACAGCACTACACCTGGACATAGAGTCAGACTGGTTGAGGAACACACAGCACTACACCTGGACATAGAGTCAGACTGGTCAGGAACACACAGCACTACACCTGGACATAGAGTCAGACTGGTTGAGGAACACACAGCACTACACCTGGACATAGAGTCAGACTGGTTGAGGAACACACAGCACTACACCTGGACATAGAGTCAGACTGGTTGAGGAACACACAGCACTACACCTGGACATAGAGTCAGACTGGTGAGGAACACACAGCACTACACCTGGACATAGAGTCAGACTGGTTGAGGAACACACAGCACTACACCTGGACATAGAGTCAGACTGGTCAGGAACACACAGCACTACACCTGGACATAGAGTCAGACTGGTTGAGGAACACACAGCACTACACCTGGACATAGAGTCAGACTGGTTGAGGAACACACAGCACTACACCTGGACATAGAGTCAGACTGGTCAGGAACACACAGCACTACACCTGGACATAGGAGTCAGACTGGTTGAGGAACACACAGCACTACACCTGGACATAGAGTCAGACTGGTAAGGAACACACAGCACTACACCTGGACATAGAGTCAGACTGGTTGAGGAACACACAGCACTACACCTGGACATAGAGTCAGACTGGTAAGGAACACACAGCACTACACCTGGACATAGAGTCAGACTGGTTGAGGAACACACAGCACTACACCTGGACATAGAGTCAGACTGGTCAGGAACACACAGCACTACACCTGGACATAGAGTCAGACTGGTTGAGGAACACACAGCACTACACCTGGACATAGAGTCAGACTGGTTGAGGAACACACAGCACTACACCTGGACATAGAGTCAGACTGGTTGAGGAACACACAGCACTACACCTGGACATAGAGTCAGACTGGTTGAGGAACACACAGCACTACACCTGGACATAGAGTCAGACTGGTTGAGGAACACACAGCACTACACCTGGACATAGAGTCAGACTGGTCAGGAACACACAGCACTACACCTGGACATAGAGTCAGACTGGTTGAGGAACACACAGCACTACACCTGGACATAGAGTCAGACTGGTTGAGGAACACACAGCACTACACCTGGACATAGAGTCAGACTGGTTGAGGAACACACAGCACTACACCTGGACATAGAGTCAGACTGGTTGAGGAACACACAGCACTACACCTGGACATAGAGTCAGACTGGTCAGGAACACACAGCACTACACCTGGACATAGAGTCAGACTGGTCAGGAACACACAGCACTACACCTGGACATAGAGTCAGACTGGTTGAGGAACACACAGCACTACACCTGGACATAGAGTCAGACTGGTTGAGGAACACACAGCACTACACCTGGACATAGAGTCAGACTGGTTGAGGAACACACAGCACTACACCTGGACATAGAGTCAGACTGGTTGAGGAACACACAGCACTACACCTGGACATAGAGTCAGACTGGTTGAGGAACACACAGCACTACACCTGGACATAGAGTCAGACTGGTTGAGGAACACACAGCACTACACCTGGACATAGAGTCAGACTGGTTGAGGAACACACAGCACTACACCTGGACATAGAGTCAGACTGGTTGAGGAACACACAGCACTACACCTGGACATAGAGTCAGACTGGTTGAGGAACACACAGCACTACACCTGGACATAGAGTCAGACTGGTCAGGAACACACAGCACTACACCTGGACATAGAGTCAGACTGGTTGAGGAACACACAGCACTACACCTGGACATAGAGAGTCAGACTGGTTGAGGAACACACAGCACTACACCTGGACATAGAGTCAGACTGGTTGAGGAACACACAGCACTACACCTGGACATAGAGTCAGACTGGTTGAGGAACACACAGCACTACACCTGGACATAGAGTCAGACTGGTTGAGGAACACACAGCACTACACCTGGACATAGAGTCAGACTGGTTGAGGACCACACAGCACTACACCTGGACATAGAGTCAGACTGGTCAGGAACACACAGCACTACACCTGGACATAGAGTCAGACTGGTCAGGAACACACAGCACTACACCTGGACATAGAGTCAGACTGGTTGAGGAACACACAGCACTACACCTGGACATAGAGTCAGACTGGTTGAGGAACACACAGCACTACACCTGGACATAGAGTCAGACTGGTTGAGGAACACACAGCACTACACCTGGACATAGAGTCAGACTGGTTCAGGAACACACAGCACTACACCTGGACATAGAGTCAGACTGGTTTAGGAACACACAGCACTACACCTGGACATAGAGTCAGACTGGTTGAGGAACACACAGCACTACACCTGGACATAGAGTCAGACTGGTCGAGGAACACACAGCACTACACCTGGACATAGAGTCAGACTGGTTGAGGAACACACAGCACTACACCTGGACATAGAGTCAGACTGGTTGAGGAACACACAGCACTACACCTGGACATAGAGTCAGACTGGTTGAGGAACACACAGCACTACACCTGGACATAGAGTCAGACTGGTTGAGGAACACACAGCACTACACCTGGACATAGAGTCAGACTGGTTGAGGAACACACAGCACTACACCTGGACATAGAGTCAGACTGGTTGAGGAACACACAGCACTACACCTGGACATAGAGTCAGACTGGTTGAGGAACACACAGCACTACACCTGGACATAGAGTCAGACTGGTTGAGGAACACACAGCACTACACCTGGACATAGAGTCAGACTGGTTGAGGAACACACAGCACTACACCTGGACATAGAGTCAGACTGGTTGAGGAACACACAGCACTACACCTGGACATAGAGTCAGACTGGTGAGGAACACACAGCACTACACCTGGACATAGAGTCAGACTGGTTGAGGAACACACAGCACTACACCTGGACATAGAGTCAGACTGGTTGAGGAACACACAGCACTACACCTGGACATAGAGTCAGACTGGTTGAGGAACACACAGCACTACACCTGGACATAGAGTCAGACTGGTCGAGGAACACACAGCACTACACCTGGACATAGAGTCAGACTGGTTGAGGAACACACAGCACTACACCTGGACATAGAGTCAGACTGGTTGAGGAACACACAGCACTACACCTGGACATAGAGTCAGACTGGTTGAGGAACACACAGCACTACACCTGGACATAGAGTCAGACTGGTCAGGAACACACAGCACTACACCTGGACATAGAGTCAGACTGGTTGAGGAACACACAGCACTACACCTGGACATAGAGTCAGACTGGTGAGGAACACACAGCACTACACCTGGACATAGAGTCAGACTGGTTGAGGAACACACAGCACTACACCTGGACATAGAGTCAGACTGGTTGAGGAACACACAGCACTACACCTGGACATAGAGTCAGACTGGTTGAGGAACACACAGCACTACACCTGGACATAGAGTCAGACTGGTTGAGGAACACACAGCACTACACCTGGACATAGAGTCAGACTGGTTGAGGAACACACAGCACTACACCTGGACATAGAGTCAGACTGGTTGAGGAACACACAGCACTACACCTGGACATAGAGTCAGACTGGTTGAGGAACACACAGCACTACACCTGGACATAGAGTCAGACTGGTTGAGGAACACACAGCACTACACCTGGACATAGAGTCAGACTGGTTGAGGAACACACAGCACTACACCTGGACATAGAGAGTCAGACTGGTTGAGGAACACACAGCACTACACCTGGACATAGAGTCAGACTGGTTGAGGAACACACAGCACTACACCTGGACATAGAGTCAGACTGGTTGAGGAACACACAGCACTACACCTGGACATAGAGTCAGACTGGTTGAGGAACACACAGCACTACACCTGGACATAGAGTCAGACTGGTTGAGGAACACACAGCACTACACCTGGACATAGAGTCAGACTGGTTGAGGAACACACAGCACTACACCTGGACATAGAGTCAGACTGGTCAGGAACACACAGCACTACACCTGGACATAGAGTCAGACTGGTTGAGGAACACACAGCACTACACCTGGACATAGAGTCAGACTGGTTGAGGAACACACAGCACTACACCTGGACATAGAGTCAGACTGGTTGAGGAACACACAGCACTACACCTGGACATAGAGTCAGACTGGTTCAGGAACACACAGCACTACACCTGGACATAGAGTCAGACTGGTTGAGGAACACACAGCACTACACCTGGACATAGAGTCAGACTGGTTGAGGAACACACAGCACTACACCTGGACATAGAGTCAGACTGGTTGAGGAACACACAGCACTACACCTGGACATAGAGTCAGACTGGTTGAGGAACACACAGCACTACACCTGGACATAGAGTCAGACTGGTTGAGGAACACACAGCACTACACCTGGACATAGAGTCAGACTGGTCAGGAACACACAGCACTACACCTGGACATAGAGTCAGACTGGTTGAGGAACACACAGCACTACACCTGGACATAGAGTCAGACTGGTTGAGGAACACACAGCACTACACCTGGACATAGAGTCAGACTGGTCAGGAACACACAGCACTACACCTGGACATAGAGTCAGACTGGTTGAGGAACACACAGCACTACACCTGGACATAGAGTCAGACTGGTTGAGGAACACACAGCACTACACCTGGACATAGAGTCAGACTGGTTGAGGAACACACAGCACTACACCTGGACATAGAGTCAGACTGGTTGAGGAACACACAGCACTACACCTGGACATAGAGTCAGACTGGTTGAGGAACACACAGCACTACACCTGGACATAGAGTCAGACTGGTTGAGGAACACACAGCACTACACCTGGACATAGAGTCAGACTGGTGAGGAACACACAGCACTACACCTGGACATAGAGTCAGACTGGTTGAGGAACACACAGCACTACACCTGGACATAGAGTCAGACTGGTTGAGGAACACACAGCACTACACCTGGACATAGAGTCAGACTGGTGGAGGAACACACAGCACTACACCTGGACATAGAGTCAGACTGGTTGAGGAAACACAGCACTACACCTGGACATAGAGTCAGACTGGTTGAGGAACACACAGCACTACACCTGGACATAGAGTCAGACTGGTGAGGAACACACAGCACTACACCTGGACATAGAGTCAGACTGGTCGAGGAACACACAGCACTACACCTGGACATAGAGTCAGACTGGTTGAGGAACACACAGCACTACACCTGGACATAGAGTCAGACTGGTTGAGGAACACACAGCACTACACCTGGACATAGAGTCAGACTGGTGAGGAACACACAGCACTACACCTGGACATAGAGTCAGACTGGTTGAGGAACACACAGCACTACACCTGGACATAGAGTCAGACTGGTTGAGGAACACACAGCACTACACCTGGACATAGAGTCAGACTGGTTGAGGAACACACAGCACTACACCTGGACATAGAGTCAGACTGGTTGAGGAACACACAGCACTACACCTGGACATAGAGTCAGACTGGTTGAGGAACACACAGCACTACACCTGGACATAGAGTCAGACTGGTTGAGGAACACACAGCACTACACCTGGACATAGAGTCAGACTGGTTGAGGAACACACAGCACTACACCTGGACATAGAGTCAGACTGGTTGAGGAACACACAGCACTACACCTGGACATAGAGTCAGACTGGTTGAGGAACACACAGCACTACACCTGGACATAGAGTCAGACTGGTTGAGGAACACACAGCACTACACCTGGACATAGAGTCAGACTGGTTGAGGAACACACAGCACTACACCTGGACATAGAGTCAGACTGGTTGAGGAACACACAGCACTACACCTGGACATAGAGTCAGACTGGTTGAGGAACACACAGCACTACACCTGGACATAGAGTCAGACTGGTTGAGGAACACACAGCACTACACCTGGACATAGAGTCAGACTGGTTGAGGAACACACAGCACTACACCTGGACATAGAGTCAGACTGGTTGAGGAACACACAGCACTACACCTGGACATAGAGTCAGACTGGTCAGGAACACACAGCACTACACCTGGACATAGAGTCAGACTGGTTGAGGAACACACAGCACTACACCTGGACATAGAGTCAGACTGGTTGAGGAACACACAGCACTACACCTGGACATAGAGTCAGACTGGTTGAGGAACACACAGCACTACACCTGGACATAGAGTCAGACTGGTGAGGAACACACAGCACTACACCTGGACATAGAGTCAGACTGGTTGAGGAACACACAGCACTACACCTGGACATAGAGTCAGACTGGTTGAGGAACACACAGCACTACACCTGGACATAGAGTCAGACTGGTTGAGGAACACACAGCACTACACCTGGACATAGAGTCAGACTGGTTGAGGAACACACAGCACTACACCTGGACATAGAGTCAGACTGGTTGAGGAACACACAGCACTACACCTGGACATAGAGTCAGACTGGTTGAGGAACACACAGCACTACACCTGGACATAGAGTCAGACTGGTTGAGGAACACACAGCACTACACCTGGACATAGAGTCAGACTGGTCAGGAACACACAGCACTACACCTGGACATAGAGTCAGATTGGTCAGGAACACACAGCACTACACCTGGACATAGAGTCTGACTGGTCAGGAACACACAGCACTACACCTGGACATAGAGTCAGACTGGTGAGGAACACACAGCACTACACCTGGACATAGAGTCAGACTGGTTGAGGAACACACAGCACTACACCTGGACATAGAGTCAGACTGGTCAGGAACACACAGCACTACACCTGGACATAGAGTCAGACTGGTTGAGGAACACACAGCACTACACCTGGACATAGAGTCAGACTGGTCAGGAACACACAGCACTACACCTGGACATAGAGTCAGACTGGTTGAGGAACACACAGCACTACACCTGGACATAGAGTCAGACTGGTTGAGGAACACACAGCACTACACCTGGACATAGAGTCAGACTGGTTGAGGAACACACAGCACTACACCTGGACATAGAGTCAGACTGGTCAGGAACACACAGCACTACACCTGGACATAGAGTCAGACTGGTTGAGGAACACACAGCACTACACCTGGACATAGAGTCAGACTGGTTGAGGAACACACAGCACTACACCTGGACATAGAGTCAGACTGGTTGAGGAACACACAGCACTACACCTGGACATAGAGTCAGACTGGTCAGGAACACACAGCACTACACCTGGACATAGAGTCAGACTGGTCAGGAACACACAGCACTACACCTGGACATAGAGTCAGACTGGTCAGGAACACACAGCACTACACCTGGACATAGAGTCAGACTGGTTGAGGAACACACAGCACTACACCTGGACATAGAGTCAGACTGGTCAGGAACACACAGCACTACACCTGGACATAGAGTCAGACTGGTTGAGGAACACACAGCACTACACCTGGACATAGAGTCAGACTGGTTGAGGAACACACAGCACTACACCTGGACATAGAGTCAGACTGGTTGAGGAACACACAGCACTACACCTGGACATAGAGTCAGACTGGTCAGGAACACACAGCACTACACCTGGACATAGAGTCAGACTGGTCAGGAACACACAGCACTACACCTGGACATAGAGTCAGACTGGTTGAGGAACACACAGCACTACACCTGGACATAGAGTCAGACTGGTCAGGAACACACAGCACTACACCTGGACATAGAGTCAGACTGGTTGAGGAACACACAGCAC
>NW_025534763.1:72500-92500 GCF_020615455.1 Coregonus clupeaformis
GGGGAAGAGGAGAGGGGGAAGAGGAGAGGTAGAGAAAGGGGCGAGATGGAAGAGAGGGGGGAGAGGAGGAGAGGAGAGGGAGAGAGGGGAAGAGATGGGTAGAGGAGAGAGAGGAGGGAGATGAGGGAGACTAGAGAAATGGTGGTATTATTTATCTGGAAGACACACGTTTCCAGGGGCTCGACTCCTTAGACACAACTCAACCAATCAGGGGCTCGACTCCTTAGCCACAAGTCAACCAATCAGGGGCTCGACTCCTTAGACACAACTCAACCAATCAGGGGCTCGACTCCTTAGACACAACTCAACCAATCAGGGGCTCGACTCCTTAGACACAACTCAACCAATCAGGGCTCGACTCCTTAGACACAACTCAACCAATCAGGGCTCGACTCCTTAGACACAACTCAACCAATCAGGGGCTCGACTCCTTAGCCACAAGTCAACCAATCAGGGGCTCGACTCTTAGACACAACTCAACCAATCAGGGGCTCGACTCCTTAGACACAACTCAACCAATCAGGGCTCGACTCCTGAGACACAACTCAACCAATCAGGGGCTCGACTCCTTGGGCACGACTCAACCAATCAGGGGCTCGGCTCCTTAGGCGCAACTCAACCAATCAGGGGCTCGACTCCTTAGACGCAACTCAACCAATCAGGGCTCGACTCCTTAGACACAACTCAACCAATCAGGGCTCGACTCCTTAGACACAAGTCAACCAATCAGGGCTGCATTCCACAGGTTGTTACACAGAGACATCACAAGTGTCTAATCATTTTATCAATTAATTAAGTATTCAATTTCAGTAATAAACATACTTTATAAAAGGTATTGATGATTGAAGGGTTACTAAACATTCTGAAGTGAATGATGATGATTTCTAATACTGTGTCCTGGTCTCCCCCATTAGATGCCTGTGATCTCACACTGGACCCAAACACAGCACAGAGAAACCTCTCTCTGTCTGACGGGGAACAGGAAGGTGACACGTGGAGAGGAGCAGCCGTATCCTGATCACCCAGAGATTTGAGGTCTGGCCCCAGGTGCTGTTTAGGGAGGGTCTGACTGGGCACTGTTCTGAGAGGTGAGAGGAGTGGGAGGAGGACTGGTATAGCAGTAACATATAGAATCAACAGGAGAGGAGTGGGAGGAGGACTGGTATAGCAGTAACATATAGAATCAACAGGAGAGGAGTGGGAGGAGGACTGGTATAGCAGTAACATATAGAATCAACAGGAGAGGAGTGGGAGGAGGACTGGTACAGCAGTAACATATAGAATCAACAGGAGAGGAGTGGGACGAGGACTGGTATAGCAGTAACATATAGAATCAACAGGAGAGGAGTGGGAGGAGGACTGGTATAGCAGTAACATATAGAATCAACAGGAGAGGAGTGGGGAGGAGGACTGGTATAGCAGTAACATATAGAATCAACAGGAGAGGAGTGGGACGAGGACTGGTATAGCAGTAACATATAGAATCAACAGGAGAGGAGTGGGAGGAGGACTGGTATAGCAGGAACATATAGAATCAACAGGAGAGGAATGGGAGGAGGACTGGTATAGCAGTAACATATAGAATCAACAGGAGAGGAGTGGGAGGAGGACTGGTATAGCAGTAACATATAGAATCAACAGGAGAGGGGAGTGGGAGGAGGACTGGTATAGCAGTAACACATAGAATCAACAGGAGAGGAGTGGGAGGAGGACTGATATAGCAGTAACATATAGAATCAACAGGAGAGGAGTGGGAGGAGGACTGTATAGCAGTAAATATAGAATCAACAGGAGAGGGGTGGGAGGAGGACTGGTATAGCAGTAACATATAGAATCAACAGGAGAGGAGTGGGAGGAGGACTGGTATAGCAGTAACATATAGAATCAACAGGAGAGGAGTGGGAGGAGGACTGGTATAGCAGTAACATATAGAATCAACAGGAGAGGAGTGGGAGGAGGACTGGTATAGCAGTAACATATAGAATCAACAGGAGAGGAGTGGGTGGGAGGACTGGTATAGCAGTAACATATAGAATCAACAGGAGAGGGGTGGGAGGGAGGACTGGTATAGCAGTAACATATAGAATCAACAGGAGAGGAGTGGGTGGAGGACTGGTATAGCAGTAACATATAGAATCAACAGGAGAGGAGTGGGAGGAGGACTGGTATAGCAGTAACATATAGAATCAACAGGAGAGGGGGTGGGAGGAGGACTGGTATAGCAGTAACATATAGAATCAACAGGAGAGGAGTGGGAGGAGGACTGGTATAGCAGTAACATATAGAATCAACAGGAGAGGAGTGGGAGGAGGACTGGTATAGCAGTAACATATAGGAATCAACAGGAGAGGAGTGGGTGGAGGACTGGTATAGCAGTAACATATAGAATCAACAGGGAGAGGAGTGGGAGGGAGGACTGGTATAGCAGTAACATATAGAATCAACAGGAGAGGGGTGGGAGGAGGACTGGTATAGCAGTAACATATAGAATCAACAGGAGAGGAGTGGGAGGAGGACTGGTATAGCAGTAACATATAGAATCAACAGGAGAGGAGTGGGAGGAGGACTGGTATAGCAGTAACATATAGAATCAACAGGAGAGGAGTGGGAGGGAGGACTGGTATAGCAGTAACATATAGAATCAACAGGAGAGGAGTGGGTGGAGGACTGGTATAGCAGTAACATATAGAATCAACAGGAGAGGAGTGGGAGGAGGACTGGAATAGCAGTAACATATAGAATCAACAGGAGAGGAGTGGGTGGAGGACTGGTATAGCAGTAACATATAGAATCAACAGGAGAGGAGTGGGAGGAGGACTGTATAGCAGTAACGTATGAGAATCAACAGGAGAGGAGTGGGACGAGGACTGGTATAGCAGTAACATATAGAATCAACAGGAGAGGAGTGGGAGGAGGACTGGTATAGCAGTAATATATAGAATCAACAGGAGAGGTGTGGGAGGAGGACTGGTATAGCAGTAACATATAGAATCAACAGGAGAGGAGTGGGAGGAGGACTGGTATAGCAGTAACATATAGAATCAACAGGAGAGGAGTGGGAGGAGGACTGGATAGCAGTAACATATAGAATCAACAGGAGAGGAGTGGAGGAGGACTGGTATAGCAGTAATATATAGAATCAACAGGAGAGGGTGGGAGGAGGACTGGTATAGCAGTAACATATAGAATCAACAGGAGAGGAGTGGGAGGAGGACTGGTATAGCAGTAACATATAGAATCAACAGGAGAGGAGTGGGAGGGGAGGACTGGTATAGCAGTAACATATAGAATCAACAGGAGAGAGGAGTGGGAGGAGGGACTGGTATAGCAGTAACATATAGAATCAACAGGAGAGGAGTGGGAGGAGGACTGGTATAGCACTAACATATAGAATCAACAGGAGAGGAGTGGGAGGAGGACTGGTATAGCAGTACATATAGAATCAACAGGAGAGGAGTGGGAGGAGGACTGGTATAGCAGTAACATATAGAATCAACAGGAGAGGAGTGGGAGGAGGACTGGTATAGCAGTAACATATAGAATCAACAGGAGAGGAGAGTGGGAGGAGGACTGGTATAGCAGTAACATATAGAATCAACAGGAGAGGAGTGGGAGGAGGACTGGTATAGCAGTAACATATAGAATCAACAGGAGAGGAGTGGGAGGAGGACTGGTATAGCAGTAACATATAGAATCAACAGGAGAGGAGTGGGAGGAGGACTGGTATAGCAGTAACATATAGAATCAACAGGAGAGGAGTGGGAGGAGGACTGGTATAGCAGTAACATATAGAATCAACAGGAGAGGAGTGGGTGTTGACACTACGCTTGGAGGCAATAAGTCCTGGAGTCTGTGGTGCTCAGGTAACAATTAGATCGATAGATGAAAGGGTGCTCTCGAGCAGATAGATGTTTGTGTATGTTATTGTATTGGCTAATGAATGAAATATGACATTTACAGGGGCGACAGGAACAATAGAAGGGGAGACAGATTTTCCTATGGTGTTGATCAAATAATTGATAAATGGATCATTTGAGATGAGATCACATGGAGCAGATTTAGGTTTCAATAATCATTGTGAGATTTAAAGAGGATATGTCATCATTGTATACTCGAGGAATTTTGAGTGGTTTTATGGATTAGTTATGAGGAATTAGATTGATACAAACGATTATTGATGAGTTAGGACTGGGGATATCTGTATTATGTTTGTGTGTACTTACCATCTTTAGATTACTGATGGTAATTGAAGGTTAACAAAATTAGTAATTTCTCTTCCAGGAGAAAGAGATTCGCTTATCTCATTGGAATGTTGCCCAGGGCTAGGGGGAGCAGTTTAGTGGAGTTAGGCAGTATTTAGGTCATAAAAGTGAGCTACCAAATTAAGTGGGGCCTGGCTATTTTTGGTTGTTGTTTTTCAATTGGGTTTTTCTAATATAAAACAACACACCTAGTATGATGTTTATAAAGGGTTGTTATTTCAATTTTAGGGGGTTTTCAACAGGTCAAAGGTGATAAGTCTTAAAGGAGCACACACAGTGAATTTTATGGAGTTTTTCTGTTTTGACTGAGTTTAGGGTATATATGATTTCTTATGAGAATAAATGTCATGAGAAATTAATGAACACTTGGGATAAGTAACATTTATGAAATATTTAGAATGATGGTAATGTTTAGTATACTATGGGATGGAACAGTTTGTTGAATGATTTCAATTGCCTCTGAACTCTGTTTTGACTTTCTGGTGTTAATTAATCATCCACACTGGTAATTCTAAAGGCATGAGAGGAGGACTTTAAGATAGTTTATTTTACCAAGTTGAGAGTAATTTATAATACTGTGAAAAGTGTGAAGATTATAATTTGGTAATAATATATATGATTTGAACCATAAAATAACAGAAGAGAGAGAGAGCTTTCCCAGAATGAGGGATACCTGTTGCTAGTCAATTGTACTAATCTTGGATGACTTTTACGGGATAGAAGTAAGTTGAGGTATTATCAAATGTTGTCATTTAAATTTCATTTTTATTATGCTTTAATAAACAACAAGTTGGTATTTGAAACTAAATTAATGAAATGAGCTGCAGTAATCAGAGGAAGGCACAATCTAATGCGAAACAGCTATTACCTAGATCATTTATTTAGTAATGAGATCAGGAAGATAGGAGCAATAAAGAAGCAAGGGACAGTCTCAAAAATAAATAAGGGATGGCAATTGGATGATAAATTACCAATATTACCTAAGTGATTATTTAGGTAGGTGGTAATATTGACACATGGGCAGAGACATGTGTCAAGAGGGGGGATGATGGTGGATGGTAGGATTAAAGATAAATAGATGAAGAATACTAATGTGAACGGTATGATTAGAAAGGGTTTAAGGAAAACACACAGGAGAGCAGGAAGAAATGGGGTACAATGTCTACCAATAGTATTAACTACAATCAGGAGAACTCCAGATAAAGAAGGGTTATTGCCATTGGAGAAGGGATTTGGTAGACCATACAGAATGCCCGAGTTAGGAGGACTGGAGCAGGCAGAAATAGAAATTGAGAGCACCCTAGCAGAACACGTGAGAAGGTAGTTTATTAACCACACCTGTATGTCAGAGGTTTTGTGCCCCACAGGTGAATCTCAGAAAGGAGAAGGTGACCCACTCTATCTAACCAGGTGACTGGGTGTGGATCCAATCCTTAAAGAAGAAAAACTGGAAGCAGCCCCGTTGGGAAGGTCCATATCAGGTCCTGTTGGTGACGGCCTTCGCTGTAAGAATTGCGGAAAGATCCACCTGGTTGCATGTCACACACTGTAAAAAGGTAAACCCAGCTACACCTGACGAACAAACACAGAGTTAGGAGAAAGAACCAATCACCACTAGGGCTCGGGGGTTGTCTCCATAACGAAGATTCCCTTACCCTGTCTGATCATCCCTGTGTGCGTTCAATAGAAGCTAAAGCAATGGGTTGGCCTCTGGCGTCTAACATGTTCTCAGGGCGAGGGTGGGGATTCACAGGTCTCCTGACGGTAGGTAGCTGTCTGATTGTGGGGGCCATATTCCTAGCACACTCAAACCCTCATGATCCGCCAGAAGTAGTAGTTAACCTAACAACAAGTTGATAAAATAATACCCAAGCACAGTCTACGTAGGCATAGGAGACAGCTTGACGTAGGGAAAGGGGAAGTACTAGTGACTGTAGGAAAGGACATTACCTTTGAGGTCTTTGTGGACCAGTTGGGGAGTTGGGGACTACTGGCTGGTAGTATCGTAAAGGATGGGAGATATATATGTATGTCACCATGTACATCCTGGGACCATGTAGTTGCTCATACCGAGAGGGGGGGATATGTCAATCTCCATACACAGTTTACCTGACAAGTGAGATATGCACTTCAACTGGGGCACCCTATAGAGTACACCTCTCTGAGGGAGGTAGTGAGACCAGGGCCGTGGTGAAGATAGTGCAAACTATAGACCTGAAGGAAGTAGTACAGGTGGAGACTGGGTATAGGGATCCTAACCTGTGGTTGGAATGGATTCAGTATACGGCAAGAACTATGTCTAAAGAGGACTGTAATGCCTGTGGGACAGCCAAACCAAGGTTAACAACTACTCCGTTCCCCTTGACGGGCTTTAACTCTCCGTCAGGTTTATCCTGCATGATTAAATTGTTCAAGCCACCTGGGAATGTGGTGAAGGAGTCTTGTAGTAACTTGCACTATCTGTATCCCCCGATAACAAAGTCACCCCGACCTAGGTTACCTCTGTTTGAAGTCTCAGGGGATTCTTATTATTGTTTTTCTAGGACTAATAAGATAGGATACAGGGTAAGGCATCTTAGCTCCTGCTCCCACACAGAGAATGTCACAACTAAAGAGACCATGACTAATCTCTCCTCTTTGTTGCAGCCAGAGGATTTTAGGAACCAAAACCAGGCCCGTGCTGACATCTGATGGTTGTGTGGTGATAACAGATTCTGGCCTCACCTACATACGCAAACAATCAAACGTGTCAGAGACTGGTGAGATGTCACGTAGAAAGCGGGGCCTACTCCCGGGATCCTTTAATGAAAGGATATACACTGCTCAAAAAATTAAAGGGAACACTTAAACAACACAATGTAACTCCAAGTCAATCACACTTCTGTGAAATCAAACTGTCCACTTAGGAAGCAACACTGATTGACAATACATTTCACATGCTGTTGTGCAAATGGAATAGACAACAGGTGGAAATTATAGGCAATTAGCAAGACACCCCCAATAAAGGGCTGGTTTTGCAGGTGGTGACCACAGACCACTTCTCAGTTCCTATGCTTCCTGGCTGATGTTTTGGTCACTTTTGAATGCTGGCGGTGCTTTCACTCTAGTGGTAGCATGAGACGGAGCCTACAACCCACACAAGTGGCTCAGGTAGTGCAGCTCATCCAGGATGGCACATCAATGCGAGCTGTGGCAAGAAGGTTTGCTGTGTCTGTCAGCGTAGTGTCCAGAGCATGGAGGCGCTACCAGGAGACAGGCCAGTACATCAGGAGACGTGGAGGAGGCCGTAGGAGGGCAACAACCCAGCAGCAGGACTGCTACCTCCACCTTTGTGCAAGGAGGAGCAGGAGGAGCACTGCCAGAGCCCTGCAAAATGACCTCAAAATGACCTTGTGTCTGCTCAAACGGTCAGAAACAGACTCCATGAGGGTGGTATGAGGGCCCGACGTCCACAGGTGGCGGTTGTGCTTACAGCCCAACACCGTGCAGGACGTTTGGCATTTACCAAAGAACACCAAGATTGGCAAATTCGCCACTGGCGCCCTGTGCTCTTCACAGATGAAAGCAGGTTCACACTGAGCACATGTGACAGATGTGACAGAGTCTGGAGACGCCGTGGAGAATGTTCTGCTGCCTGCAACATCCTCCAGCATGACCGGTTTGGCAGTGGGTCAGTCATGGTGTGGGGTAGCATTTATTTGGGGGGCCGCACAGCCCTCCATGTGCTCGCCAGAGGTAGCCTGACTGCCATTAGGTACCGAGATGAGATCCTCATTTATAAACCACACTCGTGATGCAATAAAGGGATTGGCTGAGCAGACAGCGGCAACTAGCTTAATGGCATGGCAGAATAGAATAGCTTTAGATATGCTTTTGGCTGAGCGGGGCGGAGTTTGTGTTCTGTTTGGATCTATGTGCTGTACTTTCATCCCCAACAATACAGCACCAGACGGGTCCATGACCAAAGCTTTTCAGGGACTCACCACGCTGGCGAACGAACTGGCCGAGAACTCTGGTATTGATAGCTCCCTAAACGGTTGGTTTGATCAAATGTTTGGTAAATGGAAAACTATTGTTGTAACTATTCTGGGTGAAGTTATAGCTTCTATGGGTATACTTGTTCTTTGTGGATGTTGTATTATTCCCTGTGTCCGAGGGTTGGTGAGCAGGGCGTTGGAGAATGCAGTTTCCCAAAAGATGGTGAGATACGGCCCAATCCCGGACTCCGACCTAAGGAATGAAGAATATGACCCACCAGGCTTGGTGGAGGACGACGACGATTCAGATAGTTTGAGACTGGATGTTTTCATAGAACTATAAATCTCTAGTTTAAAAGTTATTGTAATGATATTTTGTATATTAAAGTCTTGTTTTAAGTATGATGTACTAGTTAACCGATGTTGCAGGATGTGATGAAGCAAATGTTCTTCACTATAGGCTTAGACTGTTGTTTCCAGATAGTGGGTAAACAGGTTAGGTACCATTGCTAAAGAGTAACATTACGCTTTTAATCATGGGGTATCCCTGATGAACCTGTATTGAACGAGACAATCTTTAATGTTTTTATATGCAAATCAACTTATATGCTTCAATGTGTGTGATTCATTTCTATAACAACATATATTTTGTGAGTATGTGTGTAATATTTAGTCAAAGGGTGGATTGATAGAATAATTATTAATGACTAATTATTATACCCTGAAACTGTGTGAAATGTGTTAGAATGTGTGAGTGTAGGACCAGTAAAGACTATGACATTGAGCTACTATTTAGCAATGTGAGTAAGAGTTAGACCAGACAACAAAGGACAAGGAGAACTGGCTACAGACAACTGAGAAACCAAGATAAAGAGGCCCCTCCCAGTTTAGGGAGGAGAGAGACTGTTACTCATGGGCAGCGCACAATTGGCCTAGCGTTGTCCAGGGTAGGGGAGGGAATGGCCGGCAGGGATGTAGCTCAGTTGATAGAGCATGCCGTTTGCAACGCCAGGGTTGTGGGTTCAATTCCCACGGGGGACCAGTATGACAAAATATATATATGTATTCACTAACTGTAAGTCGCTCTGGATAAGAGCGTCTGCTAAATGACTAAAATGTAAATGTAATAAGGAAGTGTGTGTGTGAACTGATGGTCTAAAAGATGGACTCTGAAATTGTGATGGCAGAATTCTCAATGAATAAACATCTCTGACTGTGCAGACCGGGACTTTGTCCGTTTCTTGATTTTGGGAGACGCACAGAGACACTGAAATAGTTTGTTTAAAATTTCACATAACAGTTACTAATTACTAGTACAGTACTAACCTATGTTACTAGTTACTAGTACAGTACTAACCTATATAGTACAGTACTAACCTATATAGTATAGTACCTATGTTACTAGTTACTAGTACAGTACCAACCTATATAGTACAGTACTAACCTATATAGTAGAGTACCTATGTTACTAGTTACTAGTACAGTACTAACCTATATAGTACAGTACTAACCTATATAGTATAGTACCTATGTTACTAGTTACTAGTACAGTACTAACCTATATAAAACAGTACCTATGTTACTAGTACAGTACTAACCTATATAGTAGAGTACCTATGTTACTAGTTACTAGTACAGTACTAACCTATATAGTACAGTACCTATGTTACTAGTTACTAGTACAGTACTAACCTATATAGTACAGTACCTATGTTACTAGTTACTAGTACAGTACTAACCTATATAGTACAGTACCTATGTTACTAGTTACTAGTACAGTACTAACCTATATAGTATAGTACCTATGTTACTAGTTACTAGTACAGTACTAACCTATATAGTATAGTACTAACCTATATAGTACAGTACCTATGTTACTAGTTACTAATACAGTACTAACCTATATAGTACAGTACTAACCTATATAGTATAGTACCTATGTTACTAGTTACTAGTACAGTACTAACCTATATAGAACAGTACCTATGTTACTAGTTACTAGTACAGTACTAACCTATATAGTAGAGTACCTATGTTACTAGTTACTAGTACAGTACTAACCTATATAGTACAGTACCTATGTTACTAGTTACTAGTACAGTACTAACCTATATAGTATAGTACCTATGTTACTAGTTACTAGTGAAGTACTAACCTATATAGTACAGTACTAACCTATATAATACAGTACCTATGTTACTAGTTACTAGTACAGTACTAACCTATATAGTACAGTACCTATGTTACTAGTTACTAGTACAGTACTAACCTATATAGTACAGTACTAACCTATATAGTATAGTACCTATGTTACTAGTTACTAGTACAGTACTAACCTATATAGAACAGTACCTATGTTACTAGTTACTAGTACAGTACTAACCTATATAGTACAGTACCTATGTTACTAGTTACTAGTACAGTACTAACCTATATAGTACAGTACTAACCTATATAGTATAGTACCTATGTTACTAGTTACTAGTACAGTACTACCCTATATAGTACAGTTCTAACCTGTTTAATAATAAATCAGACAAACAGGCAGACAGACACACAGACAGGCAGACAAACAGACAGGCAGACAGATGGACAGATAGACAGACAGACAAGTCTTTGGTCAATATAGTTTTTTATTCCAGTAAATCATATACACTGTAAAAAATACATTTGTATCATTTTCCTAAAACCATATATGTGGTGTGTGTCCCAATGTAGCCTTGTCTGAGCCAGAACGACCCATAGGGTTATCCCTAGTAGCCTTGTCTGAGCCAGAACGACCCATAGGGTTATCCCTAGTAGCCTTGTCTGAGCCAGAACGACCCATAGGGTTATCCCTAGTAGCCTTGTCTGAGCCAGAACGACCCATAGGGTTATCCCTAGTAGCCTTGTCTGAGCCAGAACGACCCATAGTGTTATCCCTAGTAGCCTTGTCTGAGCCAGAACGACCCATAGGGTTATCCCTAGTAGCCTTGTCTGAGCCAGAACGACCCATAGGGTTATCCCTAGTAGCCATGTCTGAGCCAGAACGACCCATAGGGTTATCCCTAGTAGCCTTGTCTGAGCCAGAACGACCCATAGGGTTATCCCTAGTAGCCTTGTCTGAGCCAGAACGACCCATAGGGTTATCCCTAGTAGCCTTGTCCGAGCCAGAACGACCCATAGGGTTATCCCTAGTAGCCTTGTCTGAGCCAGAAACCACCCATAGGGTTATCCCTAGTAGCCTTGTCTGAGCCAGAAACGACCCATAGTGTTATCCCTAGTAGCCTTGTCTGAGCCAGAACGACCCATAGGGTTATCCCTAGTAGCCTTGTCTTAGCCAGAACGACCCATATGGTTATCCCTAGTAGCCTTGTCTGAGCCAGAACGACCCATAGGGTTATCCCTAGTAGCCTTGTCTGAGCCAGAACGACCCATAGGGTTATCCCTAGTAGCCTTGTCTGAGCCAGAACGACCCATAGGGTTATCCCTAGTAGCCTTGTCTGTACCACGACCCATAGGGTTATCCCTAGTAGCATTGTCTGAGCCAGAAGCGACCCATAGGGGTTATCCCTAGTAGCCTTGTCTGAGCCAGAAACGACCCATAGGGTTATCCCTAGTAGCCTTGTCTGAGCCAGAACGACCCATAGGGTTATCCCTAGTAGCCTTGTCTGAGCCAGAACGACCCATAGGGTTATCCCTAGTAGCATTGTCTGAGCCAGAACGACCCATAGGGTTATCCCTAGTAGCCTTGTCTGAGCCAGAACGACCCATAGGGTTATCCCTAGTAGCCTTGTCTGAGCCAGAACGACCCATAGGGTTATCCCTAGTAGCCTTGTCTGAGCCAGAACGACCCATAGGGTTATCCCTATGGAACAGGGTGCTATTTGAACCATGTTCCTATGGGCTCAGTGCACTACATAGGGAATAGGGTGCTATTTGGACCATGTTCCTATGGGCTCAGTGCACTACATAGGGAACAGGGTGCCATTTGGACCATGTTCCTATGGGCTCAGTGCACTACATAGGGGAACAGGGTGCTATTTGGACCATGTTCCTATGGGCTCAGTGCACTACATAGGGAACAGGGTGCCATTTGGACCATGTTCCTATGGGCTCAGTGCACTACATAGGGAACAGGGTGCCATTTGGACCGTGTTCCTATGGGCTCAGTGCACATAGGGAACAGGGTGCCATTTGGACCGTGTTCCTATGGGCTCAGTGCACTACATAGGGAACAGGGTGCCATTTTGGACCATGTTCCTATGGGCTCAGTGCACTACATAGGGAACAGGGTGCCATTTGGACCATGTTCCTATGGGCTCAGTGCACTGCATAGGGAACAGGGTGCTATTTGGACCATGTTCCTATGGGCTCAGTGCACTACATAGGGAACAGGGTGCCATTTGGACCATGTTCCTATGGGCTCAGTGCACTACATAGGGAACAGGGTGCCATTTGGACCATGTTCCTATGGGCTCAGTGCACTACATAGGGAACAGGGTGCCATTTGGACCATGTTCCTATGGGCTCAGTGCACTACATAGGAACAGGGTGCCATTTGGACCATGTTCCTATGGGCTCAGTGCACTACATAGGGAACAGGGTGCCATTTGGACCATGTTCCTATGGGCTCAGTGCACTACATAGGGAACAAGGTGCCATTTGGACCGTGTTCCTATGGGCTCAGTGCACTACATAGGGAACAGGGTGCCATTTGGACCATGTTCCTATGGGCTCAGTGCACTACATAGGGAACAGGGTGCCATTTGGACCATGTTCCTATGGGCTCAGTGCACTACATAGGGAACAGGGTGCCATTTGGACCATGTTCCTATGGGCTCAGTGCACTACATAGGGAATAGGGTGCCATTTGGACCATGTTCCTATGGGCTCAGTGCACTACATAGGGAACAGGGTGCCATTTGGACCATGTTCCTATGGGCTCAGTGCACTACATAGGGAATAGGGTGCCATTTGGACCATGTTCCTATGGGCTCAGTGCCCTACGAACAGGGTGCCATTTGGGATTCAGATGTTGTGCATTATTAGAAGCAATGCGATATGTAGAAAATAGTTTGGACTTCATATTTTGTCCCACACTGTTATTTATTTCTCAACAGTAATTTGGTCAAAGTAGTGCACTACATAGGGAACAGGGTGCTATTTAGACCGTATGGTCCCCTGGTCAAAGTAGTGCACTACATAGTGAAGTTAGACCGTATGGGCCCCTGGTCAAAGTAGTGCACTACATAGGGAACAGGGTGCTATTTAGACCGTATGGGCCCCTGGTCAAAGTAGTGCACTACATAGTGAAGTTAGACCGTATGGGCCCCTGGTCAAAGTAGTGCACTACATAGTGACTAGGGTGCCATTTGGGATGCAGCATATTTAAGCTCTACTTAATGTCTCATCAGTTTCTGTTTCTGTTGGAAAACAAGGATCAGAGGAAATTAGAATACAGTAACAACTTCTTTATCATCACTGGAACACAGGTAACGATAGAGGAAAGAGAGGGAAGGAGATAGGAGGAGAGGAGAGAGGAAGAGAGGAAGAGAGGAAAGGAGAGGAGAGGAGAGGAGAGGAGAGGAGAGGAGAGGAGAGGAGAGGAGAGGAGAGGGGAGGAGAGGAGAGGAGAGAGGAAGAGAGGAGAGGAGAGGAAGGAGAGAGGAAGAGAGGAGAGGAGAGGAGAGGAGAGGAGAGGAGAGGGAGAGGAGAGAGGAGAGGGGAGAGGAGAGGGAGAGGAGAGGAGAGGAGAGGAGAGGGAGAGAGGGGAGAGGATAGGAAAGGAGAGGGAGAGGAGAGAAGAGAGGAGAGGAGAGGAGAGAGGAAGAGAGGAGAGGAGAGGAAGGAGAGAGGAAGAGAGGAAGAGAGGAGAGGAGAGGAGAGAGGAGGAGAGGAGAGGAGAGGAGAGGAGAGGAGAGGAGAGGAGAGGAGAGGAGAGGAGAGGAGAGGAAGAGAGGAGAGGAAGGAGATAGGAGGGAGGAGAGGAGAGAAGAGAGGAGAGGAAGGAGAGAGGAGGAGAGGAGAGGAGAGGAGAGGAGAGGAGAGGAGAGGAGAGGAAGGAGAGAGGAAGAGAGGAAGAGAGGAGAGAGGAAGAGGGGAGAGGAGAGGAGAAAGGAGAGAGGAAGGAGATAGGAAGGAGGAGAGGAGAGGAGAGGAGAGAAGAGAGGAGAGAAGAGAGGAGAGGAAGCACTGTGCTTCTGGAAATACGAATACACAGCTCGCAATTGACTGTCGATAAACTAGTCTATAATCTCTGAAGTTCTCGCTGATTGGACGACTCCCCAGAGTTACAGCCACGTAGGCCATTCAAACGTTAGATGGCACAGAAAGGGAAATCATAAACAAACATTTACCAGCTATTAAAAGGTGGGCTAATCATTATGACATCATCATACACAGCAAGGTCACTTCCTGCTTACAGACAACACCAAACACAGAATTATAATCTGCCCAGACTGTTATGCTTGGTTTTTCCTGATGTGGACACGCCACAAAGGGCAGAAACCAATAGATCAGAATTCTGTTGTTGTTGTTGTTGTTGTTTCTGTTGTTGTTGATGACGTCCGTTAGCAGGAAGTCACCCCACTTTGTACGATGGTGTCATATTGCAGAGTCCACCTTTAAAAGTTAGGAACAGACAACAAACACAGAGTGTGCATTCCAAATGGCACCCTATCCACTATGTAGTGAACTACCTTTGACCAGAACCCTATGGGACCTGGTGCACTACACAGGGAACAGGATGCCATTTGAGACGCAACCAGAGAGAGAGAAATGTCTTTAGTCTGTTAGTGGTGTAGAGGTCGCCTAGCAACTATTATTGCTGCTGTAGTCCCCTAGCGATGTGCAGAGTGATGGAGTTATGACAGATATCTTTCCTCTCCGTCATAGTCATCCTCATCATCTTCATCATCGATCTGGGACTGGTCGCTCAGGACGAAGGCATCATCTTCATCATTGTCATAGTCGTCGTCAGAGAAGAGAGAGTCTCCGCTGCCCTGATCTCCAGATGATTCCAACACCACCCCTACAGAACACAGGAAGGAACTACTGTTAAACACCACCCCTACAGAACACAGGAAGGAACTACTGTTAAACACCACCCCTACAGAACACAGGAAGGAACTACTGTTAAACACCACCCCTACAGAACACAGGAAGGAACTACTGTTAAACACCACCCCTACAGAACACAGGAAGGAACTACTGTTAAACACCACCCCTACAGAACACAGGAAGGAACTACTGTTAAACACCACCCCTACAGAACACAGGAAGGAACTACTGTTAAACACCACCCCTACAGAACACAGGAACCAGGAAGGAACTACTGTTAAACACCACCCCTACAGAACACAGGAAGGAACTACTGTTAAACACCACCCCCTACAGAACACAGGAAGGAACTACTGTTAAACACCACCCCTACAGAACACAGGAAGGAACTACTGTTAAACACCACCCCTACAGAACACAGGAAGGAACTACAGTTAAACACCACCCCTACAGAACACAGGAAGGAACTACTGTTAAACACCACCCCTACAGAACACAGGAAGGAACTCCTGTTAAACACCACCCCTACAGAACACAGGAAGGAACTACTGTTAAACACCACCCCTACAGAACACAGGAACCAGGAAGGAACTACTGTTAAACACCACCCCTACAGAACACAGGAAGGAACTACTGTTAAACACCACCCCTACAGAACACAGGAAGGAACTACTGTTAAACACCACCCCTATAGAACACAGGAAGGAACTACTGTTAAACACCATCCCTACAGAACACAGGAAGGAACTACTGTTAAACACCACCCCTACAGAACACAGGAACCAGGAAGGAACTACTGTTAAACACCACCCCCTACAGAACACAGGAAGGAACTACTGTTAAACACCACCCCTACAGAACACAGGGAAGGAACTACTGTTAAACACCACCCCTACAGAACACAGGAAGGAACTACTGTTAAACACCACCCCTACAGAACACAGGAAGGAACTACTGTTAAACACCACCCCTACAGAACACATGAAGGAACTACTGTTAAACACCACCCCCTACAGAACACAGGAAGGAACTACTGTTAAACACCACCCCTACAGAACACAGGAAGGAACTACTGTTAAACACCACCCCTACAGAACACAGGAAGGAACTACTGTTAAACACCACCCCTACAGAACACAGGAACCAGGAAGGAACTCCTGTTAAACACCACCCCTACAGAACACAGGAAGGAACTACTGTTAAACACCACCCCTACAGAACACAGGAAGGAACTACTGTTAAACACCACCCCTACAGAACACAGGAAGGAACTACTGTTAAACACCACCCCTACAGAACACAGGAAGGAACTACTGTTAAACACCCCCCCCTACAGAACACAGGAAGGAACT
Organism: Coregonus clupeaformis; assembly: GCF_020615455.1. NCBI lineage: Eukaryota > Metazoa > Chordata > Actinopteri > Salmoniformes > Salmonidae > Coregonus > Coregonus clupeaformis. The sequence goes on from NW_025534763.1 coordinate 89,133, forward strand.
ACTGTTAAACACCACCCCTACAGAACACAGGAAGGAACTACTGTTAAACACCACCCCTACAGAACACAGGAAGGAACTACTGTTAAACACCACCCCTACAGAACACAGGAAGGAACTACTGTTAAACACCACCCCTACAGAACACAGGAAGGAACTACTGTTAAACACCACCCCTACAGAACACAGGAAGGAACTACTGTTAAACACCACCCCTACAGAACACAGGAACCAGGAAGGAACTCCTGTTAAACACCACCCCTACAGAACACAGGAAGGAACTACTGTTAAACACCACCCCTACAGAACACAGGAACCAGGAAGGAACTCCTGTTAAACACCACCCCTACAGAACACAGGGAGGAACTACTGTTAAACACCACCCCTACAGAACACAGGAAGGAACTACTGTTAAACACCACCCCTACAGAACACAGGAAGGAACTACTGTTAAACACCACCCCCTACAGAACACAGGAAGGAACTACTGTTAAACACCACCCCTAGAGAACACAGGAAGGAACTACTGTTAAACACCACCCCTACAGAACACAGGAAGGAACTACTGTTAAACACCACCCCTACAGAACACAGGAAGGAACTACTGTTAAACACCACCCCTACAGAACACAGGAAGGAACTACTGTTAAACACCACCCCTACAGAACACAGGAAGGAACTACTGTTAAACACCACCCCTACAGAACACAGGAAGGAACTACTGTTAAACACCATCCATACAGAACACAGGAAGGAACTACTGTTAAACACCACCCCTACAGAACACAGGAACCAGGAAGGAACTACTGTTAAACACCACCCCTACAGAACACAGGAACCAGGAAGGAACTACTGTTAAACACCACCCCTACAGAACACAGGAAGGAACTCCTGTTAAACACCACCCCTACAGAACACATGAAGGAACTACTGTTAAACACCACCCCTACAGAACACAGGAACCAGGAAGGAACTACTGTTAAACACCACCCCTACAGAACACAGGAAGGAACTACTGTTAAACACCACCCCTACAGAACACAGGAAGGCACTACTGTTAAACACCACCCCTACAGAACACAGGAACCAGGAAGGAACTACTGTTAAACACCACCCCTACAGAACACAGGAAGGAACTACTGTTAAACACCACCCCTACAGAACACAGGAAGGAACTACTGTTAAACACCACCCCTACAGAACACAGGAAGGAACTACTGTTAAACACCACCCCTACAGAACACAGGAAGGAACTACTGTTAAACACCACCCCTACAGAACACAGGAAGGAACTACTGTTAAACACCACCCCTACAGAACACAGGAAGGAACTACTGTTAAACACCACCCCTACAGAACACAGGAAGGAACTACTGTTAAACACCACCCCTACAGAACACAGGAAGGAACTACAGTTAAACACCACCCCTACAGAACACAGGAAGGAACTACTGTTAAACACCACCCCTACAGAACACAGGAAGGAACTACTGTTAAACACCACCCCTACAGAACACAGGAAGGAACTACTGTTAAACACCACCCCTACAGAACACAGGAAGGCACTACTGTTAAACACCACCCCTACAGAACACAGGAAGGAACTACTGTTAAACACCACCCCTACAGAACACAGGAAGGAACTACTGTTAAACACCACCCCTACAGAACACAGGAAGGAACTACTGTTAAACACCACCCCTACAGAATACAGGAAGGAACTACTGTTAAACACCACCCCTACAGAACACAGGAACCAGGAAGGAACTACTGTTAAACACCACCCCTACAGAACACAGGAAGGAACTACTGTTAAACACCACCCCTACAGAACACAGGAAGGAACTACTGTTAAACACCACCCCTACAGAACACAGGAAGGAACTACTGTTAAACACCACCCCTACAGAACACAGGAACCAGGAATCAGGAAGGAACTACAGTTAACCACATGTGCCTTTTTTAAATGTATGTAGTTCTGTCCTTGAGCTGTTCTTGTCTGTTGTTCTGTATTATGTCTTGTTTCATGTTTTGTGTGGACCCCAGGAAGAGTAGCTGCTGCTTTTGCAACAGCTAATGAGGATCCTAATAAAATACCAAAATACCAGAAATCAGGTGAGGGCTTTGTCGATTGGTCAGTCAGTCAATCAATCAATCAATAAATCAATGAAGTTACGGTAAACTTTTTACCGGCATCAAACCAACGAGTCAGTCGGAAATGATTTTCCCCCAGAATGCTTAGCGTGGACCTACCGCAGTCCGCCGCTCCGTGGGTCCGTGACCCTGCGACCTCGTTGCCATAGCGATCGACACACCAACACTGTCCGCTGCTGCCGTGGCACTGATGGGACCGGTAGTAGCCCTCTGCATCACACACCGGCAGGTACTGACCTAGCGGTTAGAGGTCATGGGTTAAGAGGTCAGGGGTTATAGAGGTAAGGGGTCATAGAGGTCAGGGGTTAAGAGGTCAGGGGTTATAGAGATTAGGGGTCATAGAGAGAGGTTAGTGTGTGTGACTCACCCAGTAGCTTCTCCCCAGCCTGTTTCTTGTTAATACTGGTCAGTTCAGACCAACAGGGGGAGTCTGGAGAGGAGAGATGCAACACAATTAGGGGAGTATTCATTAGTGTACACCGTAGCACAACGGTCTGCAACAGAAAACAAAAACAAGTGTTTCTTATTGGACAAGATCAGCTAAGTGTCTCCCCGTTTCGGTCCCATTTGCGTCTGTTTGGTTCCTAGTGAATACATCCCTGGACTATGATCACACAAATGATTATTACACTGTTCACACTGTTAATCAAATGTTATTCGTTTTTATACTTTTTACATTTCTCCGTACGATCATTTCTTAAAATATGAGTCAAGTTTAGATAATGTCTGTACGTACCCACGAATAAATTTGTGTTGGTCAGAAATAAGCATGTTTCATTTATAAATCATGCTAAATCTGTTTAAAGTTCATAGTTTACTGTCAAGTTCAAGATTAATAAATCACATTGTTGCTGTGGATTTGTGGCCTGGAGAAATCCAGTCTGTCATGTTTGGCAATGACACAGGGTACAAGCCGTGGAATGTTAGCACAAAACAGGTTCTGCATTTCAGGCTAGTGGATTTAGAGCCAGGACTTTAGTGTAAAAGACTACAACCCCCAGCCAGCCAGCACACTGAAGGACTACAACCCCCAGCCAGCCAGCACACTGAAGGAATACAACCCCCAGCCAGCAAGCCAGGTACCACACTGAAGGACTACAACCCCGACATGCCCAGCCAGCCAGCACACTGAAGGACTACAACCCCCCAGCCAGCAAGCCAGCACACTGAAGGACTACAACCCCGACATGCCCAGCCAGCCAGCACACTGAAGGACT
>NW_025534763.1:105000-115000 GCF_020615455.1 Coregonus clupeaformis
TGTTGACCATATCACCTCTACACTGTCTCAATTAGGGCTGGTGACCATGTCACCTCTACACTGTCTCAATTAGGGCTGTTGGGGCGACCATATCACCTCTACACTGTCTCAATTAGGGCTGGTGACCATATCACCTCTACACTGTCTCAATTAGGGCTGTTGGGGCGACCATATCACCTCTACTCTGTCTCAATTAGGGCTGTTGGGGTGACCATATCACCTCTACACTGTCTCAATTAGGGCTGTTGGGGCGACCATATCACCTCTACTCTGTCTCAATTAGGGCTGTTGGGGCGACCATATCACCTCTACACTGTCTCAATTAGGGCTGTTGACCATATCACCTCTACACTGTCTCAATTAGGGCTGTTGGGGTGACCATATCACCTCTACACTGTCTCAATTAGGGCTGTTGTGGCGACCATATCACCTCTACACTGTCTCAATTAGGGCTGTTGTGGCGACCATATCACCTCTACACTGTCTCAATTAGGGCTGTTGACCATATCACCTCTACACTGTCTCAATTAGGGCTGTTGTGGCGACCATATCACCTCTACTCTGTCTCAATTAGGCCTGTTGTGGTGACCATATCACCTCTACTCCTTCATCACTGTCAAACGCTCCCTAAAACACTTCAGCGAGCAGGCCTTTCTAATTGACCTGGCCCGGGTATCCTGGATGGATATTGACCTCATTCCGTCAGTAGAGGATGCCTGGATGTTCTTCAAAAGTGCTTTCCTCTCCATCTCCATGCCCCATTCAAAAAATTCAGAACTAAGAACAGATATAGCATCCTGTGGCGTACTGCATTAGCATCGAACAGCCCCCGCGATATGCAACTTTTCAGGGAAGTCAGGAACCAATATACACAATCAGTTAGGAAAGCAAAGGCTAGCTTTTTCAAACAGAAATTTGCATTCTGTAGCACTAATTCCAAAACGTTTTGGGACACTGTAAAGTCCATGGAGAATAAGAGCACCTCCTCCCAACTGCCCACTGCACTGAGGCTAGGAAACACTGTCACCACCGATAAATCTATGATAATCGAGAATTTCAATAGGCATTTTGCTACGGCGGGCCATGCTTTCCACCTGGCTACCCCTACCCCGGCCACCAGCTCTGCACCCTCCGCTGCAACTTTCCCATGCCGTCAACCACCGCATTGTTATTGGCAGACTAAATAGCCTTGGTTTCTCAAATGACTGAAACTACTTCTCAGATAGAGTTCAATGTGTCAAATCGGAGGGCCTGTTGTCTGGACCTCTGGCAGTCTCTATGGGGGTGCCACAGGGTTCAATTCTCGGGCCGACTCTATTCTCTGTGTATATCAATGATGTCGCTCTTGCTGCTGGTGACGCTCAGATCCACCTCTACGCAGACGACACCATTTTGTATACATCTGGCCCTTCATTGGACACTGTGTTAACAAACCTCCAAACGAGCTTCAATGCCATACAACACTCCTTCAGTAGCCTCCAACTGCTCTTAAACACTAGTAAAACTAAATGTGTGCTCTTCAACCGAACGCTGCTTGCACCCGCCCACCAGACTAGAATCACTACTCTCGGCGGGTCTGACTTAGAATATGTGGACAACTACAAATACCTAGGTGTCTGGTTAGACCGTAAACTCTCCTTCCAGACTCACATTAAGCATCTCCAATCCAAAGTTAAATCTAGAATTGGTTTCCTATTTCGCAACAAAGCCTCCTTCACTCATGCTGCTAAACATGCCCTCGTAAAACGGACTATCCTACCGATCCTTGACTTCGGCGATGTCATTTACAAAATAGCCTCCAACACTCTACTCAGCAAATTGGATGTAGTCTATCACAGTGCCATCCGTTTTGTCACCAAAGCCCCATATACTACCCACCATTGTGACCTGTACGCTCTTGTTGGCTGGCCCTCACTACATATTCGTCGCCAAACCCACTGGCTCCAGGCGATCTATAAATCACTTCTAGGCAAATCCCCGTCTTATCTTAGATCATTGGTCACATTACATTTACATTTACATTTTAGTCATTTAGCAGACGCTCTTATCCAGAGCGACTTACAGGAGCAATTAGGGTTAAGTGCCTTGCTCAAGGGCACATTTACGTCATTTAGCAGACGCTCTTATCCAGAACGACTCACCAATTGGTGCGGTTTTTTTTGGGGGTAGAAGGATTACTTTATCCTATCCCAGGTAATCCTTAAAGAGGTGGGGTTTCAAATGTCTCCGGAAGGTGGTGAGTGACTCCGCTGTCCTGGCGTCGTGAGGGAGCTTGTTCCACCATTGGGGTGCCAGAGCAGCGAACAGTTTTGACTGGGCTGAGCGGGAGCTATGCTTCCGCAGAGGAAGGGGAGCCAGCAGGCCAGAGGTGGATGAACGCAATGCCCTCGTTTGGGTGTAGGGACTGATCAGAGCCCGAAGGTACAGAGGTGCCGTCCCCTCACTGCTCCATAGGCAAGCACCATTGTCTTGTAGCGGATGCGAGCTTCAACTGGAAGCCAGTGGAGTGTGCGGAGGAGGGGGTGACGTGAGAGAACTTGGGAAGGTTGAACACCAGACGGGCTGCGGCATTCTGGACGAGTTGTAGGGGTTTAATGGCACAGGCAGGGAGGCCAGCCAACAGCGAGTTGCAGTAGTCCAGACGGGAGATGACAAGTGCCTGGATTAGGACCTGTGCCGCTTCCTGTGTAAGGCAGGGTCGTACTCTCCGAATGTTGTAGAGCATGAACCTGCAGGAGCGGGTCACCGCCTTGATGTTGGCGGAGAACGACAGGGTGTTGTCCAGGGTCACGCCTAGGCTCTTCGCACTCTGGGAGGAGGACACAGCGGGAGTTGTCAACCGTGATGGCGAGATCATGGAACGGGCAGTCCTTCCCGGGAGGAAGAGCAGCTCCGTCTTGCCAGGGTTCAGCTTGAGGTGGTGATCCGTCATCCATACTGATATGTCTGCCAGACATGCAGAGATGCGATTCGCCACCTGGTTATCAGAAGGGGGAAAGGAGAATATAGCAACACCCACCCGTAGTATGCGTTCCAGCAGGTATATCTCACTGGTCATCCCCAAAGCCAACACCTCCTTTGGCCGCCATTCATTCCAGTTCTCTGCTGCAAATGACTGGAACGAACTGCAAAAATCTCTGAAGCTGGAGACTCTTATCTCCCTCACTAACTTTAAGCATCAGTTGTCAGAGCACCTTACCGATCACTGCACCTGTACACAGCCCATCTGAAATTAGCCCACCCAACTACCTCATCCCCATATCGTTATTTATTTTGCTCATTTGCACCCCAGTATCTCTATTTGCACATCATCTTCTGCACATCTATCATTCCAGTGTTAATACTAAATTGTAACTATTTTGCACTATGGCCTATTTATTGCCTTACCTCCATAACTTGCTACATTTGCACACACTGTATATATATTTTCTGTTGTATTTTTGACTGTATGTTTTGTTTACCCCATATGTAACTCTGTGTTGTTGTTTTTATCGCACTGCTTTGCTTTATCTTGGCCAGGTCGCAGTTGTAAATGAGAACTTGTGGCTTGTATGCATAGGGGCTTGGAGATGCTAAACGTATTTATGTTAATTAACGGTCAATTACCGTGAGACTGGCAGTCTTTTGCATGACAATAACTGGCTGACAAAATGTCATGACCGCCACAGCCCTAGTCACAATACTATTTTTCCCTCCATCACCCTTTCCACCTCCCTCCCTCTCTCTCTCTTTCTCCCCTCACTCTCTCTTCCCCTCTCTCTCTCTCTCTCCCCCTTCCTTCTCTCTCTCACTCCCACTCCCTCTCTCCCCTCCCTCTCTCTCTCTCTCTCTCTCTCTCTCTCTCTCTCTCTCTGTGTGTCTCTCTCTCTCTCCCCTCCCTCTCTCTCTCACTCCTCTCTCTCTCTCTCTCTCGCTCTCTCTCTCTCTCTCGCTCTCTCTCTCGCTCCTCTCGCTCCTCTCTCTCTCTCTCGCTCTCTCTCCCTCTCTCTCTCTCTCTCTCTCTCTCTCTCTCTCTCTCTCTCTCTCTCTCTCTCTCTCTCTCTCTCTCTCTCTCTCTCTCTCTCTCCCTCTCTCTGTCTCTATCCCTATCTCTCTCTACCCCTCTCTCTCTCTCTCCCTCCCTCTGTCACAATAGTCTGTCCCGAGGACTAACCACTCTAATAGTTTGATGTTCAGAAAGTCTTTGTTGTTCACTGTTAAAAGATGCTTTCAGGAAAGAGACACAGAATATGCCTGGAGACACAGACACGTGTGTGGTCAGCGTGGTCAGTAGCCCGGCCTTACTTAGTGAGGGTCAGAGATTAACCTTCATCAGCTAAGAGGCTAAATCAGGACTTTAAACCGCCTGACAATCTGCTCACCTTCCCTTCTCTCGCTGTCTTTCTCTCTCTCTCTGATCTCATTTCTAATGTGTCACTCCTGTCCTCCATAGCATATCTCTCTGATCTCATTTCTAATGTGTCACTCCTGTCCTCCATAGCAGATCTCTCTGATCTCATTTCTAATGTGTCACTCCTGTCCTCCATAGCAGATCTCTCTGATCTCATTTCTAATGTGTCACTCCTGTCCTCCATAGTAGATCCCTCCATCTCTCTCAATTCAATTGAATTAAATTTAAAAGGCTTTATTGCCAAAGCAAATGGAATCCATAGTAGATCTCTCTCTCTCTCTCACTCTCTCTCTCGCTCTCATGTCCTCCATAGTATATCTCTCTTTCTTTCTTTCTCTCTCTCTCTCTCTCTCTCTGATCTCATTTCTAATGTGTCACTACTGTCCTCCATATTAGATCTCTCCATCTCTCTCAAATTAAATGTAAAGGGCTTTATTGCCAAAGCTAATGGAATCCATAGTAGATCTCTCCATCTCTATGTCTTACATTGTAATATTTGAGTCATTTAGCAGACGCTCTTATCCAGAGCCAATTACAGTAGTGAGTGGATACATTTGTAGCAGACGCTCTTATCCAGAGCCAATTACAGTGGTGAGTGGATCCATTTTAGCAGACGCTCTTATCCGAAAGGGGTTGCTTCGTATACGGCACCCCCTTAAGGCTCTATACAAAATCTCAACACAGACAGATTATAAACCATAGCCCCACACTTACAGCATGCATCTATATTAGTCTTTGTGGTATACCGGATATACCATATACCGGGCATTTACACTGAACAGAAATATAAACGCAACATGTAAAGTGTTGGTTCCATGTTTCATGATCCTAGAAATTATCCATATGCCCAAAAGGGTTATTTCTCTGAAATGTTGGGCACAAATTTGTTTACATCCATGTTAGTCAGCATGTCTCCTTTGCCAAGATAATCCATCCACCTGACAGGTGTGGCATATCAAGAAACGGATTAAACAGCATGATCATTACACAGGTGCACCTTGTAGCTGGGGACTGTTAAAGGCCACTCTAAAATGTGCAGTTTTGTCACACAACACAATGCCACAGATGTCTCAAGTTTTGAGGGAGCGTGCAATTGGCATGCTGACTGCAGGAATGTCCACCAGAGCTGTTGCCAGAGAATTGAATGTTAATTTCTCTACCATAAGCCGCCTCCAACGTTGTTTTAGAGAATTTGGCAGTACGTCCAGCCGGCCTCACAACCGCAGACCACGTGTACGGCATCGTGTGGACGAGCAGTTTGCTGATGTCAACGTTGTGAACAGAGTGCCCCATGGTGGCGGTGGGGTTATGGTATGGGCAGGCATAAGCTACGGACAACAAACACAATTGCATTTTATTGATGGTAATTTGAATGCACAGAGATATCTTGACGAGATCCTGAGGCCCATTGTTGTGCCATTCATCAGCTGCCATCACCTCATGTTTCAGCATGATAATGCACGGCCCCATGTCGCAAGGATCTGTACACAATTCGTGGAAGCTGAACATTTCCCAGTTCGTCCATGGCCTGCATACTCACCAGACATGTCACCCATTGAGCTTGTTTGGGATGCTCTGGATCGACGTGTACGACAGCGTGTTCCAGTCGCGCTGCATGAGGCAAATGTTGGTCACACCAGATACTGACTGGTTTTCTGATCCACGCCCCTACCTTTTTAAGGTATCTGTGACCAACAGATGCATATCTGTATTCCTGATCATGTGAAATCCATAGATTAGGGCCTAATTTATTTATTTCAATTGACTGATTTCCTCATATGAACTGTAACTCAGTAAAATCTTTGAAATTGTTGCATGTTGCATTTATATTTTTGTTCAGTATAGAAATACTGATGGTATGACTTTCAATGCCGCCCAAAACCCCATTTCAATTGACCCAGTCAGGTATGTTTGTTTACACAGAACACATGTAGCATGGTCCATAAGTCAAGTTTTGTATGTCCTGTGGTATGTGTTGTCTATAAGTGTTGTATGTCCTACGATATGTGTTGGCTATAAGTCAAGTGTTGTATGTTCTGTGATATGTGTTGGCTATAAGTCAAGTGTTGTATGTCCTGTGATATGTGTTGTCTATAACTGCTGTATGTCCTGTGATATGTGTTGTCTATAAGTCAATTGTTGTATGTCCTGGATATGTGTTGCCTATAAGTGTTGTATGTCCTGTGATATTTGTTGTCTATAAGTCAATTGTTGTATGTCCTGTGATATTTACATTTACATTTTAGTCATTTAGCAGACACTCTTATCCAGAGCGACTTACAGTTAGTGAATACATATTTTTTTTATACTCTCCCCCCGTGGGAATCGAACCCACAACCCTGGCGTTGCAAACGCCATGCTCTATCAACTGAGCTACATCCCTGCCGGCCATTCCCTCCCCTACCCTGGACGACGCTGGGCCAATTGTGCGCCGCCCATGAGTCTCCCGGTCACGGCCGGCTGCGACAGAGCCTGGATATGTGTTTTCTATAAGTCAAGTGTTGTATGTCCTGTGATATGTTTTGTCTATAAGTGTTGTATGTCCTGTGGTATGTGTTGTCTATAAGTGTTGTATGTCCTGTGATATGTGTTGTCTATAAGTCAAGTGTTGTATGTCCTGTGATATGTTTTGTCTATAAGTGTTGTATGTCCTGTGGTATGTGTTGTCTATAAGTGTTGTATGTCCTGTGATATGTGTTGTCTATAAGTCAAGTGTTGTATGTCCTGTGATATGTTTTGTCTATAAGTGTTGTATGTCCTGTGGTATGTGTTGTCTATAAGTGTTGTATGTCCTGTGATATGTGTTGTCTATAAGTCAAGTCTTGTATGTTCTGTGGTATGTGTTGTCTATAATTGTCTATGCTGTAGGTTGCCAGACAAATGTTCAGCCAAGCAGACAGAATAAACCCAGTCCAGCCAAGCAGACAGAATAAACCCAGTCCAGCCAAGCAGACAGAATAAACCCAGTCCAGCCAAGCAGACAGAATAAACCCAGTCCAGCCAAGCCACTCTGGGGAGTATTTATGGACCAATCACCTTGGAGCGGCCGAGACAGGCAGGGGAGAGAATAATGAGAGCAGTGCATTATGGGGGCCGAGCCTCTCACTCTCTCTGACCAGGCCAGAGTATATTAATCTCTAACGGGTTCCTAGTCAGCCTCAGGAGGCGTGCATACTATCCACCGCTTATGAGTATGTTACTCTCTAACGTTCAGTCCCTGGTCAATAAAGTAGACGAGCTCAGGGCGAGGATCTCCTTCCAGAGAGACATCAGGGACTGTAACATACTTTGTTTCATGGAATCACGGCTCTCTCCGGATATACTGTCCCCGTCCATCCAGCTAGCAGGGTTCTCTGTCCATCGCGCGGACAGGAAAGAAAGAACTCTCCCGGAAGAAGAAAGGCGGTGGTGTATGTTTCATGATTAACTACTGATGGTGTGATTGTGGTGACGTCCAGGAACTCAAATCCTAGTGAATTGTCTTCGGTCATCGTCCCAGCCGTGTATATTCCCCCGCAAGCCAACACTGATACGGCTCTCAAGGAACTACACTGGATTTTGTGCAAACTACAAACCGCATATCGCATTTATGTAGCTGGGAATTTGAATAATGGGAATCTGAGGAAAACACTACCGAAGTTTTATCGATACATCCCTTGTGCTACTCACTCATCGAGAACTCTTGACCATTGCTACTCCCCCTTCCGGGACGGCTACAAGGCCTTCCCCCGCCCTCCCTTCGGCAAATCAGATCACGCCTCCATTTCTGCTCCTCCCCTCCTATAGGCAGAAACTTAAACAGGAAGTACACGTGGTAAGGACTGTTTAACGTTGGTCTGACCAAACTGAATTCATTGCTTCAAGATTGTTTTGATCACACGGACTGGAATATGTGCCTCTGAGAATAGCATTGACGTATACACTGACTCTGTGACTGAGTTCATCAGGAAGTGCATAGAGGATGTTGTTCCCACTGTGACAATTAGAACTTTCCAAACCAAAAACCGTGGATGGATGGCATCATTCGCGCAAAAACTGAAAGCGCGAACCACCACATTTAACCACGGCAAGGTGACTGGGAACATGGACGAGTACAAACGGTCCAGCTATGTCCTCCGTAAGGCAATCAAACAGGCAGAACGACAGTACAGTACTGTTAATTCAACAGCTCAGACACGAGACGTATGTGGCAGGGACTCCAGATAATAACTCATTATAAAGGGCAGCAGGTGACTCAGTGGTTAAGAGCGTTGTGCCAGTAACGCATGTGGCATGTGCAGACCAGCTGGCTGGAGTGTTTACGGACATATTCAATCTCTCCCTATCCCAGTCTGCTGTCCCCACATGCTTCATGATGTCCACCATTTTTCCCGTACCCAAGAAAGCAAAGATAACTGAACTAAATGACTATCGCCCCGTACCAGTCACTTCTGCCATGATGAAGTGCTTTGAGAAGCTAGTTAAGGAACATATCACCTCCACCTTACCTGACATCCTAGACCCACTACAATTTGCATACCGCCCAAACAGATCCACGGATTACGCAATCGCCATTGCATTTCCACACTGCCCTATCCCACCTGGACAAGAGGAATACCTATGGAAGAATGCTGTTTATCGACTACAGCTCAGCCTTCAAAACCATGGTACCCTCCAAGCTCATCACTAAGCTCGGGGCCCTGGTTCTGAACCCCACCCTGCGCAACTGGGTTCCTGGACTTCCTCAAGGGCCGACCCCCAGGTGGGGAAGGTACTGGGTTCCTGGACTTCCTGAAGGGCCGACCCCCAGGTGGGGAAGGTACTGTAGGTAACAACACAGGGGCCCCACAAGGGTGCGTGCTCAGCCTCCTCCTGAACTCCCTGTTCACCCATGACTGCATCTCCAACTCAATCATCAAGTTTGCAGACGACACAACAATAGTAGGCCTGATTACCAACAATGATGAGACAGCCTACAGGGAGGAGGTGAGGGCCCTGGCGGAGCGGTGCCAGGAAAATAACCTCTCCCTCAACATCAACGAAACGAAGGAGCTGATCGTGGACTTCAGAGAGCGCACACTCCCATCCACATCAACGGGGACGCCGTGGAGAGGGTGAAAAACTTCAAGTTCGTCAGTGTGCACATCACTGACAACCTGTAATGTTCCATCCACACAGACAGTGGTGAGGGAGGCGCAACAGCCCCTCTTCAACCTCAGGAGGCTGAAGAAATCCGGTTTGGCACCCTAAGACCCCCACAAACTTCTACAGATGCACCATTGAGAGCATCTTGTTGGGCTGTATCACCGCCTGGTACGGCAATTGCACCGTCTGCAACGGCGCAGGGCTCTCAAGAGGGTGGTGCAGTCAGCCCAATGCACTGCCTGCCCCTCCAGGACATCTACAGCACCCGGTGTCGCAGGAGTCATGACCGCAGTAAATTCCTGTGTGACCGCTGAGTCACGGTAATCACCTCTTATGCACTCTGGACACACGTTGGTAGTATCCAGCTGGCTAATGATCATCAGGTCGCTAATGGCCTGGTGGTGAATTTTGGATTTGATTTTGAATAGCCTAATAGGGCATTTTTCATATTTTCATAATTACCTTTAGCTACAGAATATCTCACCG